>NC_069505.1:624021032-624173532 GCF_027579735.1 Bombina bombina
CTAAAATGCAAGTCTGTCAAAAGAACTGAAATAAGGGGGCAGTCTGCTGAGGCTTAGATACAAGTTAATTACAGAGGTAAAACTTGTATTAATATAACTGTGTTGTTTATGCAAAGCTGGGGAATTGGTAATTAAGGAATTATCTATCTTTTAAAACAACAAAAATTCTGGTGTTGACTGTCCCTTTAAGAGGTGGAAATGTCACCTAGGGAAAAAAGTAGTTTTTTACTGGGTGCCAGAAGAGGTGTTTTAATAGAACGCTGCAGAAAATAAAAGGATGCTTTAAAGCAGGTGAACCTAACAATCAGGAATTAAGGTCCTGTAAATTTCAGCTATAGATTCAGATTATCGTATTAGTAACACTTAGAGTAGTTTGGTAAAAATTAAACTTTTATGATTCAGACAGAGAAGCAATTTTAAGCAACTTTCTAATTTACTCCTATTATCAATCGTTCTTCATTCTCTTGCTATCTTTATTTGAAGAAGCTATAATGTAAGCTTAGGAGCTGGACCATTTTTCGTTCAGCACCTGGGTAGTGCTTGCTGATTGGTGTCTAAATGTAGCCACCAATCAGCAAGCGCTACCCAGAGCGTTGAAAAAAAAAATAGGCCGTCTCTTAAAGGGATACTGAACCCAAATTTTTTCTTTCATGATTCGGATAGAGCATGCAATTTTAAGCAACTTTTCTTTTTTTTTTCTTTAATTTTTTGTAATATCGGAGGAAAATTTAACTTGTACCAAATTGTTGGGTTTCTATGAAAGGTAATACCTAGATATCGAAAGAACTCAACCACTTTAAAAGGGTGATCTTCCCAGTTGGATCCTTTCTTATCTACCCAGAGGAGTTCACTCTTATCGAAATTTATTTTATATCCTGAGAAGGAAGAAATTTTTTTAAATAATTGTAACAATATGGGGATGGAATATTGCGCCTTATCCAAGAATATTAACAAATCATCCGCATATAAGAGAGTATTTAAACTAAAGGAACCGAGTTGAACCCCTGATAGCCTATCCCGCAATAAGATAGCAAAAGGCTCCAATGCTAAATTGAAAAGCAAAGGGGAAAGGGGACACCCTTGTCTTGTCCCTCTTTTAAGTGAAATATATGGGGAAGAATGGCCATTGATGCAGAGAAATGAAATCGGGTTTTTATATAAATTCCTGACGAATTCCAGAAACTGATTCTTGAATCCAAACCGTTCCAATGCTGTAAATAAATAGTTCCAGTTCACTGCATCAAAGGCCTTCTCAGCATCTACTGTTAAAATAGCTGCTTCAGAAATCTTTTTAAATTGTTCGTTCTTGGGATCTAAATTCCATGCATAATCTAGAAATGTAGTCACTTGACGTATATTCTTAAGAGAGTTCCTATCCCTCATAAATCCAGTTTGATCTGGATGGATAATCCCATCTAATAACTTGGCCAGCCTAATCGAAATAATAGCAGTCAGCAATTTATAATCAGCATTGAGTACTGATATAGGCCTATATGACCCTGGATCTTCCGGATCCTTACCTTTCTTTAAGATCAGGGATATACGCGCAGCCGAAAAATAATTAGACATTGAATTACCAGCAGAAAAGTAGTAATTAAACAAGTTCACTAATGATAATTTTACTTCTTCCTTCAGAATTTTATAAAATTCTATCGGTATAGCATCCGGTCCTGGTGATTTATTAAGATTAGCTGATTGTATAGCCTCAAGAACTTCCTCCTCTGAGATAGGTCTGTTAAGCTCTGATAAATTCTCCTCCGAAATATTAGGGAGATTGACACTGATGATTCGGATAGAGCATGCAATTTTAAGCAACTTTCTAATTTACTTCTGTTATCAATTTTTCTTCATTCTCTTGATATCTTTATTTGAAAAAGAAGGCATCTAAGCTAAGGAGCCAGCAAATTTGTGGTTCAGAACCATGGACAGCATTTGTTTATTGGTGCTGTCCAATCAGCAAGGACAACCCAGGTCGTTCACCAAAAATGGGCCAGCATCTAAACTTAAATTCTTGCTTTTCAAATAAACATACCAAGAGAATGAAGAAAATTTGATAATAGGAGTACATTAGAAAGTTGCTTAAAATTGCATGGTCTATCTGAATCACAAAAGAAAAAAATTGGGTACAGTGTCCCTTTAAGGTTACGTTTCTGCTTTTTCAAATAAAGATACCAAGAGGAAGAAGAAAATTTGATAATAGGAGTAATTAGAAAGTTGCTTAAAAATGCATGCTCTATCTGAATCATGAAAGTTTAATTTTGACTAGACTGTCCCTTTAACGTTAACACCACTTTAAGCCTAGTGCATAAAGGGACAGTAAACTCCTGGAGATGTTAATATAAAATATTCAGTTATTTGTAATGAAACAACTCTGCAATCTTCTTTAGTTTCTATTTTTCATGCAATTTAGGTCTAAACTTGAAATACATCCTGCTAACTTCTAAAGGTGTACCCTGCTACATATTTACCCCTAATTACATTTAGGTGATAACAGCAAATAAAAAATGCATTTTATATTAAAGTGAATGTATATTTAAGGCTATTAGATAAAGTCAAACGATAGGTTAAAAAATGAATGACTCATCTGTCAATCAATTGCTGGAAATGACGATAGGAGCTTCAGTTTTTATCCATATAGCGTTTCATGTTAAATATCTCTGAAGATATATAAGTATATACTAACAATTTCAGCAATGAAAGTGTCATTCATTTTTAACTTCTATTGTTTGGCTTTATCTAACACCCTTAAATTTACGTTCACTTTAAGAATGTGGTGTTTCACAGATCTACCACTGGATGCATTGCTGCTTACAATTCCTCATAAACACACAAGGTGGTGCTGTTTCCCCCAAAAAAGATTAAAGGGCAGATAACCTATATATATATATATATATATATATATATATATATATATATATATATATATATATATATATATATATATATATATATATATATATATATATACTGTGTATATGTTGTCAAGGTATTTGAAATATTATTAAATAATATATAGAAGTATATTTATATTTATTTAATAAATCTGTGGATGTGCACATGGTCTGTAAAACAAAGGATTATTTCTAAGAGATCTCCCACACTCATTATGTAAATTATGCTAAACACACAGGGGGGGGACCATGGAACATTTGGCCTGCCCAATTTAATACAGTCACTTAGAGGAATGTTGGGGGAAGTAATTTTGAAAGAGAACAGGATACAGGCCCATATATGGGTTTCTTCCAAGGGAAATGCCGATCCGGCTGAAAACATGTGAGAGATACAAACATTCTTCAAGGGACTGATAATTAGCACAAATTTGTTTTGAGTGACTCAGGCTGTGTGGCTGATAACACCAGAATACACAGAGAAAACACAGACAAATGCTAAGGTGTGACTCTGAACATACAGCACACAGTGAAGACACATGGCTTACATTATGATTTCAAAGCAACTGTCGTTAGATTTCAAATAAAATATACTAAGAAAATAAATACAAGACATACATATTTTGAAAGCATGAATATCTTAGCCTCTGTGTGTTTAAGAATATAAATAGATGTTTGTGGACCTAAAAGTAAATGATTAATAATACTTTAATTTTATTTCAGATGGACCATAGACATATGAAATGCTTGGATCCCTTCTAATAATTATTTCTATTTTTATTGCAGACAACCATTGGTCATGAGCATCAATCTATGCACTTAGAAAGAGATGGAATGCCTGCATGAAATGAAATGTCATATCATATGAATGTGCAATAAATGTTTATAAAGTTTTAAATACATCTCTTAAAATATAGTGAAATGAAGATATGGAAGTTACTTTGATGTGATATGACTATGAGATATAAATTTTCTGTTAGGCTAAATGAAATATAAATTATTTTAATATAATGTTAGATATATGTGATGTTTCATATCAAAATGATCAGAAAATTCATTAAGATATAACTTATCCAAAACAAATATTGTGAATAGTTGTTGCAGTAAATTATGATAAAATGAATAACCATTTCATAGAAATACTGATTTAAGTTGTTTCAAATGTTGCTGTGTCTGTTTGTGATGCCACCCGGTGTTGCCATGCGAGAACTACAGCCAGAAGGTTCTTTCTGGCTGTTAAAAATGAAATTTCAAAGGGCCAATCCCATTAGACTTCCCAGATAACCAATGGGAAGGTCAGCTCCCGTAGTGCCACCCACATGATGTCATCAATGATTGAAAACATATATAAGTAAGCAAAAGAGAAATAGGAAAAAAGGCTGTTTTAACTTTGGATGATATCTGCTGCTGGCATTTTGAAACCAATCTAAACAAGCTGACTACCTCCTTCTCATTGATTGCAAAAATTACTTATCTGTCTTCTGAGATGACCTAAAGACCGCTACGAATTGGTTCAAAATTGGTGAAGTATATTGTATTTTAAATTGGTAGTCATAAGCCTAGGTATTGTTTAAATCTGTATCTGATTTGCTAAGTAAATCATCTGTGCAAGTTCTGATATTGTAAGTTAATTCTGTATTAGGATAAATTGCAGTTAAATAGCAGAATATATATATATTATCCTATTGTTGAAAGAGCACAGTTTAGAATTGTATTGCTTGGATGTTAAAGGTTTTTAGTCCCATTGTGTTAAATAAATAAGGCTGAATTGTGAAGGTATATTTTTCTGGGTTTTGTAAGAAGGATAGCATATTTTAAGAGTTGGTTTTAACGCATATAAATTTTGTGTCATATTCTAATATTGCAAATATATTTCAAAAATGTTCATGGATATTAACTAAATAAAAGAGTTCAGGTATTTATATTAATTTTATTGTTTCTAGTAGATGCATGTTTATTAAGGGTTTCTATTTTTAAAGAAAATTATTGGTTGTATTGTGTCATAACCCTGCCATAAGCTGATATATATTATTTGGATATCACTACTAAGATTTTCATAAATATACTGACATAATAATTGGAGGCACTGCTGAGATTTAATAATATCCATCATATTTGATATAATATATTTGTGGTAGATAGAAATTATTATAAAAGAGAGAAAAAGTTTCATATTTCGATATTAATATTTTGAAGATATAATTTTTGAAGAGTTGAAATATTGATCTTCATATTTCAAGATTGATATTAATATCTTGAAATATTATTAAAGATTAATTTTTGAAAGATTAATAAAAATATTAATTTTTCATATTTAAAAATTAATCAAAAATATTAATTTTTCATATTTTCAAAGTTAATCAAAAATATTAATTTTCCATATTTCGAAATATTAATTTTTCATATTTCAAAATTAATAATATTTTTTTTTGAAATATAAAATTTTTCCTTCTCTCTTTTTATTGGCAAAAATTGTATTAGCGTTTTAGCTTAACTAAGTACTAAACCAATATAATAATGTCTGTAGCCAGAAGTGACTCATTTAATTCTATACATAGCAATGAAATTGGTCCCATAACCATACCTATTACTAAAGGTCAGGTCCTTAAGAAAGATATCTTAAGTTACCTTAAAGGGAAGTTTAATATTGCGGGTGAATTAAATGATTTTATGGATACGCTTGAAACTAGGGCTAAAAATATTACCGTTAATAATAATATGTGGAATGAAGAGAATGAATTCTTCCAGGAATTATTAATGATTAATCAATGCAAAGCTCCCAAAAAGCGAGAAGAACTAATACTAAAATCTTGGCCCCTCTTAATATGCATGATTGACGAAATGTCGTTTTGTGTCACAGACAAACGATTGCAAATACAGGAGCTAGAAAATAGTATTCGTTCCTCGCGCAGACGCGAAGAGGGTTTAAAAATAGCCAAAAATAAAATGGATGAATTTGCCCAAAACCTAGCCACCTTAGATAAGCACAATATGGACTTAATCGCGCAGGTACAAGATTTAAATAAACAGCTTGCGCAAAGCCAGAGAGAATTAAGCGATTTAAAAAGGTCATATCGCCATAATGAAAACCCTTATATTAACAGTGAGAATAATGCAGATAATGCTAACTCCTTTAGCGAACGCGTCAGGGACGAGGTACAAAAACATATGGAACAGTATAGACAAATGAACCCTAACGGGTCAGAAATAGATTTCACAAATAGGCAGTCACCTCAGGATGTAAATCCAGAGGATTGCTGTAGGGCAGCTGGCGCGGGGGAGGGAAACTCTAACAAAGAATCCCAAAATAATTCTAATAAAGTATACGATTCCCATAAAATAATCACCTTCGTACAACGCGCAGTACCTATATTCTCCAATAAGGGAACAACATCTGTAATTGATCATTTAGAGGCTTTTGAAAATGCGTTAGCTATAATGAATGTTACAAGTGAGAAATTGAAAATTGAATTTCTGCCTTGGGTATTTGACAGTAAGCATCACAAATTCTTTGCTTCACTAAAGGATATGAATATTCATTCCTGGAATGGGGTAAAACGACAATGCAGAAAAGAATTCGGGCAATATCGCACTAAAACTGCCGCAAAAATAGCGGTATATGGTTTAAAGTGTTGTGCGAATCAGAGTCCAATCGAATTCCTTTCTGTATTGAAAAATGCGTACAGTATGGCTGAAGAAAATCCCAAATTTGATGGCTCAGAATTTGTAAATTTATTTTTTGAAGCACTGCCTACACCCATCAAAATCAACTTAGCTAGAGATTTTGATGAGGACTGCTCATTGGAATGGCTGATCAAAGAGAGTACAAAGTTATACTCTATTCAGCAGTCTAGTGAACAGGGGGTGAAAAAGGAGTCAAAACCCAAAATTGTGGCAGAAACTAGGGTGTCACCTAGCCCCCTCAATTTGGAGTCTAAAAAGAGGACTTATGCAGAGGTGGCCAGTCAAAACAGGCCATCTCCACAGAGGTTTAATTCTGCCCCTCCCCCTACACAGGTTGAGGCGCAGGGAGACTATAACCAAAGTGGGGGACATAATCAGGTGAATAATTACTCACAAAGAGAATACTCACCAAATAATTGGTATCCGCGCAAGGGTAGATACAATAGGCAGCGAAGATATTCTCAGGGTAACCAGACACCCCAGGTATATAATGCTCCCCAAAGTACTAATACTGAACAAGCTGAACCCCAGGGGCAACCACGCCAGAATAGAAATAGTGGCCCTGATTCTGAGGGAACCCAATGGTCCAGGAATCAGTACAATGGGGCACCAAGAGATAGGCCCAGGGGTAGAGGTAACTTGTACAATCAGGTAGATATGCTGTTTACCCAGTTAAATCGGTTGAGCGAACAAATCGCTAATATGAGTCAAAAATCTATGGCTCAGCAACCGAACAATACTTTTTTAGGGGTACAGCCAGTGGTCAGCAGTGGACCACAGGCACAGTCATAAATACTGCAGTATCTCCTGAGGGGGAGGGGAGAGATGTACAAAATGTAATAATAAATATCAATGATACTAATCATGTTCTCTCCCCACAGACCAAAAACAGACAATTTAGCTGTGATGACAGACAACCTCATCCGGGAAAAATTAACAAACCTCTTCCTTTGCAGCATTCTCTTAACCTTATCTCCACAGATGCAGTACACATGAATCCAGCCGAACCTGTCCTAGAGGAAACAGGTAGGTATGAAGATTCTTCTGCATCAGAAAGCATGGCAAACTCAGGTAACACGTGGCGAAGCCCACAAATGTATGATAATGCCAACTTTATGTGTGAAATGGTAGAAACTGCAGGAAGATATTATGTATTAGTTGAGCTGCAAGATTCAGTCTCCAACCCTATCAGGGGATTAATTGACACTGGGTCACAGGCAACTATCTTATCCCACAGGTACTACACACAGCTAAATGAGCTAACACCCCACAAACCTAAAATAAAAGAATTTGACGGTTCTCTAATAGGTGTTGGGGGTGACTCCCTAAAAGTCTACGGTACTGCCTGGTTAAAATTTAAATTGGGGAACAGGGTCATAAGACACCCTGTCATTATAGTGGATCTGCCAACTGATCGTTTAATTATTGGTAGTGATCTCCTGAAACGATTAAGCACCATAATTGATTGCATAAATAATGTAATTTGGTCACAAGTTAAACGGCCTATCAATTATGAAAAATCTGGTATATCTCGCACCCGACATAGCTGTCACGTGGTGGAAGAGAAACCAGATGCTGTGGAGATTCATTTCAGGAATAACTCTGCACCTGAAATCACTATTCTACAAATAGATGATCAGACTCCTTTTAGTGGCTCTGATGGTAATACTTTTAAAATTTCGCCTGGAAAGATAGCGAATATTTCCCTAGATGGCGATATATTAACCATATCACTCCACAAGGGGGATCATAAAATCCCTAAGGGGGGAGGCCACGCTCAATACCTCACAGGGATTGAGAGAGTTAAAGAGGATCTATTTATCCCTATACAAGTGCATGACCTTGGTAAAACCAAGTATGCTAAAATAAACTTAAAACAGGAAGCTAGCTATATAAGCGAAGGTTTATTAGCGCAAATAGCTGAACCTAAAGTGATTAAATATCTTTCTCCCCAAGACCACTGTGTCAACGGCCTGGATGACAGGTCTGAAAGCTATAACATCACAGCTAAGTGCTTATTATCTATCTCTATTGGTAATAAGTCAGTGAAGCACCTGTTTTTAGTTTTAAATACTCCCCATAATCAAATATACATTGGCAATGATATCTTACATAGATATGCCATACAAATAGATTTGATTAACTCTTGCCTCTGGAGCAGGTTAAAGGGGGACCCTGAAGTATTTCAGGATGAAAATGCAGCCCTGAAATCAAACCAGCAATTGCCATATGCTGTGAATATGCAGGTATCTAGCGATATCATAATTCCTGCTGGGGCTGATAAATTTCTCTTACCCTTACAGGTAAAGAGAGGTCAGAAGTTAAAAACTTCTGAAACACTGATTTGCCTCTCCCATAGAATACAAAATCTGGGTATCACAGTGACTTACACCCCTATGGTGAATATTGGAACTGTTCCAATACATATTGTTGTGCATAACATGACCCCACAGGATATAACATTATCCAAGGGAACTACCATAGGATATGCACTGGAATCAAGTTATTACACTTTTGGATTCCAGAATAATGTAATTGGGCTAATACCTGAAGGATACTTAACTGAAGAACAATTAATAGAACAATCCTTTGCATCCATGCCAGAGGGTCTATTTAATGTTCAATCTATTTATCCCTTCAGCTCAGAGGAAGGCATCTGTAAAATTGAAGAAGCCTCTCTAGTGTTTGATCAGCCAATCAAACAGCAAGATTACCCCAATACCCAGAGTCATGGGAGCAATGTAAATTATAATCAAGGGGATCTCACCTCTGAACTGGAAGAAGCCTATGAAATAGGACAGCCTGAAATCTTTCCAGGATTTCAGCAAATAGTCGAAGAGCAAATATCCTTAGCTAATGGCTGTTCCAGCGATGATGAACGCCAACAGCTGCGAGAACTCCTGATGGAGTACAAGGATATTTTTGCTAAGGATTCTTATTACTGTGGTACTACAGACATGCACATTGCAAGAATACAAACAGATCCCGATGCACCACCTGTATTTGTCAAACAATACAGACTTCCCTTAGCCTCATATGATTCTCTTGCAGAGATCATAAGGAATTTGGAAGAAAGAGGTATTATCAGACAGGTGCACAGCTCTTATAATAATCCTATTCTAGGTGTCCTTAAGCCCAATGGACAATGGCGTTTGTGTGCTGACTTAAGACAGCTAAACAAACGAGTATACATGTCTGGCTGGCCTGTGCCATATATTGACCAATGCCTAGCACAAATGCAGGGATCCAAAATATTCACTGCCATTGATTGTGCGCAGGGATATTGGACCATAAAGGTACATGAAGAGGACCAATATAAGCTGGCATTCTCTTTCCAAAAGGTCCAATATGCATTCCAGAGACTTCCATTTGGATACATAAATTCTGGACATGAATTTGCTGTATTCATGCATAAGGCTATGCCTGATGCACTGGAAAGGGGGACCTTATCTTATGTTGATGATGTTTTAATCAAAAGCACAGACTTTGAAAAACACGTCGCAGAGCTTAAACACGTCCTCAGCCAACTTAAAAGGGCAGGTGTCAAATTATCGCTACAAAAAGCTCAATGGTGCCGCACTCGTGTAAACTTCTTGGGACATGAAGTTACCTCTGAAGGATTAAATCCCCAAAAGAAAAAGGTGGAAGCTATAGTGAATTCTAAAAACCCAACTAATTTAAAGGAATTGAGATAATTCCTGGGTATGACAAATTATTCTCGCAAATTCATTGATAATTATGCGGAATTAGCTAAACCACTACTACTTCTTCTAAAGAAAGATGTGAAATGGCACTGGAGTGAGTCTCAAGAGACAGCCATCAGAGAGCTGAAGAGAAAACTCACTCAAGCACCTTGCTTAGCGTACCCTGAAGGTGGTAAACCTTTCTTCTTAGAGACAGGTTACACAGATATAAGCATGAGTGCTGTTTTATACCAAAAGCATGATAATTTGAACAAAGCCATTGCTTATGCGAGCAAAAATCTATCCCCAGTAGAAATAAAATTTAACGATTGCGAAAAAGCCCTCTTATCTACTGTATGGGCTCTACAAAATTTCCGCAGCTATATACAGGGCGAGAAAATTATAGTGGAAACGGCCCACCAACCTTTGCTATATTTGCAAAGTGAGAGAATAAAAGATGGGAATTTGTCTAATAGCCGCATAACAGCGTGGACTCTTTCCTTACAAGGCTGGCCCTTAGAAATTCGCTACAAGCAGAATAAAAAGAATCCAGTCGCACAAGGGCTTGCTGAGCTCCACGACTGTACTGCTAGAGATCCTGGGGAAGAATTATCAGAAGATGATTTTCTGGAAGAACAATTGCTTTCCCCATATAAAATGTACAATGAGGAAAATTGCCAAACATTACCTTGGGTGTATGTTGATGGTTGTTCTTACCATGCCACTATTGATAATGAGCGCAGATTAGTCGCTGGCATTGGTATAACTGGGGCAAATGGATTCCCAAATATATCTATAGGTTTCAACATTGGACCAAGATCCAGTCAAGTTGCAGAACTAACTGCTGTTTTCAAAACCATTGAAATGGCTATTGAACATGGTATTCATGAATTTGTGATCATAACTGACTCAAATTATGTGCGTGACAGTTTTGTTGAATACCTGCCAACTTGGAAAAGAAATGGCATGCAGAAAAGCAATAACAAACCAGTCAAGCATGGCAAGTTGTTCTGCAATATTGATAATCTGGTAGTATCCAATGATTTAACCATACACTGGAAAAAGACCAAGGGTCATTCCAGAGTTCTAGGTCCTGATAAGGAAGGCAATGACCTTGCGGACTCATTAGCCAAACAAGGAGCCATAACTGGAGAACTCCTTAATATTGACCACTTAATGGGTGCAATTCAGGTAGAAGCCATTACCAGAAACCAGGCAAAACAACAGAGTGAGCCTAACTTGGTACAATGGAGTCAGGATTCTCCTAGTGAGGACCTGATCACTAGTCAAAAAGAAGACCCCATTGTAGGCATCGTCTATAAACACATAGAAGATCCTGAAAGCAACCCCATCTCAAAAGATGATTGTATTGGCAAAGAAGATCTTAGGATCTTAATAAAATCTAGATCACAATTCAAGTTACAGGATGGGTTGTTAATTAGAACCTCCAAAACTGGCATCCAGCAGTGGGTAGTACCCATCAAGTTCAGAGGTCTAATGCTTCAACATGCCCATGATGCTCCCACATCTGGTCATCGTGGTGCCAAACTCACGTATGAAATATTACGTGATTATGCTTTTTGGCCACACATGTTGAAAGATGTTCAAACCTACTGTCAAGGGTGTTTAATCTGCCCACAGTTCCAACCCACTGCACCAACGCATAGAGCGCCATTGCAGAAAAGGGGGATGGTAATGCCATGGTCAGATATACAAATTGATTTTATTGGCCCAGTAACAAGATCATCAAGAGGTAACAAATACATGTTAACCGTGACATGCCTGTTCACTAAATGGGTAGAGTGCATTAGTGCACCTAACAATAGTGCTGAAACATGTGCAGCATTGCTCATCAACCATGTATTTTCCAGATTTGGTTTGCCCCAAAGAATCGAATCAGATCGGGGGACCCACTTCACTAGCGAAGTGATGACCAAAATGTGGAAAATACTAGGGGTTAAAAGAAAGCTCCATATTGCTTATAGAGCTGCCTCAAGTGGTGGTGTAGAGCGTTAAAACCAGTCCATTGTTAAAATCCTCAAAAAGTTTGTGAGTGAAACAGGTAAAGACTGGGATGTAAAACTACCTCTAGTCTTAATGGCATTAAGAGCAACTCCAAGTAATGCTACCAAAATGTCACCTTTTGAACTGATGACTGGTAGAAGAATGGTTCTACCTCAGCATCTGCTATACTGTACATCAGACCAAAACTTGATAAACACTGCCAATACACATCAATATGTGGAAAACCTAAGAAAACACCTGCAATATGCCTTTGCATTTGCTCAAAGGAATTTAGAGAGAGCCGCAACTGCCACTAAAACCTATTATGATCTCAAAACATCCAAAAAGGAATATGAAATAAATGATAAAGTTTATCTTTATAACTTTGGAAGAGATCAGGTTAGGGAGAAGAAATTTCTTCCCTCATGGAAAGGTCCTTTTGTCATTACTGACAAAATATCTTCAGTGGCCTATAAAATACGGATCCCCAAAAATGAAAGTTTCATAGATAAATGGGTCCATATCAATCAATTGCGAGCGTGTCATCCAAGATCCCAACTACAAGTCATAGAGGGAAAATGAAGTGTCATATCCCCAAATGAACTAAAGACATACTGTAGTTCAAAGATGCCTAGCTGATAAACATGAAGAATCAAAATCGACAGACTATCTACATAGAAGACTGTCCATGATGTGTACGGTCAACATCCTCACCAAATACCACTAACTTTGATCCAATTCAAATACATGTGTCCTACATATTTTTGAATTAGAAAGGGGGATTTATGTCAAGGTATTTGAAATATTATTAAATAATATATAGAAGTATATTTATCTTTATTTAATAAATCTGTGGATGTGCACATGGTCTGTAAAACAAAGGATTATTTCTAAGAGATCTCCCACACTCATTATGTAAATTATGCTAAACACACAGGGGGGGACCATGGAACATTTGGCCTGCCCAATTTAATACAGTCACTTAGAGGAATTTTGGGGGAAGTAATTTTGAAAGAGAACAGGATACAGGCCCATATATGGGTTTCCTCCAAGGGAAATGCCAATCCGTCTGAAAAGATGTGAGAGATACAAACATTCTTCAAGGGACTGATAATTAGCACAAATTTGTTTTGAGTGACTCAGGCTGTGTGGCTGATAACACCAGAATACACAGAGAAAACACAGACAAATGCTAAGGTGTGACTCTGAACATACAGCACACAGTGAAGACACATGGCTTACATTATGATTTCAAAGCAACTGTAGTTAGATTTCAAATAAAATATACTAAGAAAATAAATACAAGACATACATATTTTGAAAGCATGAATATCTTAGCCTCTGTGTGTTTAAGAATATAAATAGATGTTTGTGGACCTAAAAGTAAATGATTAATAATACTTAATTTTATTTCATATGGACCATAGACATATGAAATGCTTGGATCCCTTCTAATAATTATTTCTATTTTTATTGCAGACAACCATTGGTCATGAGCATCAATCTATGCACTTAGAAAGAGATGGAATGCCTGCATGAAATGAAATGTCATATCATATGAATGTGCAATAAATGTTTATAAAGTTTTAAATACATCTCTTAAAATATAGTGAGATGAAGATATGGAAGTTACTTTTGATGTGATATGAGATATAAATTTTCTGTTAGGCTAAATGAAATATAAATTATTTTAATATAATGTTAGATATATGTGATGTTTCATATCAAAATGATCAGAAAATTCATTAAGATATAACTTATCCAAAACAAATATTGTGAATAGTTGTTGCAGTAAATTATGATAAAATGAATAACCATTTCATAGAAATACTGATTTAAGTTGTTTCAAATGTTGCTGTGTCTGTTTGTGATGCCACCTGGTGTTGCCATGCGAGAACTACAGCCAGAAGGTTCTTTCTGGCTGTTAAAAATGAAATTTCCAAGGGCCAATCCGATAAGACTTCCCAGATAACCAATGGGAAGGTCAGCTCCCGTAGTGCCACCCACATGATGTCATCAATGATTGAAAACATATATAAGTAAGCAAAAGAGAAATAGGAAAAAAGGCTGTTTTAACTTTGGATGATATCTGCTGCTGGCATTTTGAAACCAATCTAAACAAGCTGACTACCTCCTTCTCATTGATTGCAAAAATTACTTATCTGTCTTCTGAGATGACCTAAAGACCGCTACGAATTGGTTCAAAATTGGTGAAGTATATTGTATTTTAAATTGGTAGTCATAAGCCTAGGTATTGTTTAAATCTGTATCTGATTTGCTAAGTAAATCATCTGTGCAAGTTCTGATATTGTAAGTTAATTCTGTATTAGGATAAATTGCAGTTAAATAGCAAAATATATATATATTATCCTATTGTTGAAAGAGCACAGTTTAGAATTGTATTGCTTGGATGTTAAAGGTTTTTAGTCCCATTGTGTTAAATAAATAAGGCTGAATTGTGAAGGTATATTTTTCTGGGTTTTGTAAGAAGGATAGCATATTTTAAGAGTTGGTTTTAACGCATATAAATTTTGTGTCATATTCTAATATTGCAAATATATTTCAAAAATGTTCATGGATATTAACTAAATAAAAGAGTTCAGGTATTTATATTAATTTTATTGTTTCTAGTAGATGCATGTTTATTAAGGGTTTCTATTTTTAAAGAAAATTATTGGTTGTATTGTGTCATAACCCTGCCATAAGCTGATATATATTATTTGGATAGCACTACTAAGATTTTCATAAATATACTGACAATGTGTGTGTGTGTGTGTGTATATATATATATATATATATATATATATATATATATATATATATATATATATATATACACACAGAATGCAAAACAGATCAAGACCTAAATGTTAGGAATTTGTCTTCTATTTTGTTATCTCCTCAGGCTTCAGGGGCCCCATCCGATATGCAGCGTCGCCCGCAGAAGCCGGCGACGCCAAATTTTGCGCGGGTTTGGTATCACGTATACGGCGTAGCATTCAAGTTACGCGCGTATATTTCTGCCTTCGGCCGTATTTTTTTGACCCATAGACTGACATACAAAACACGCGCAGTTTGGTATCCAATATACAGCGTAAGGACTTACGCGCGCAAAATTCAGAAAATCTACTCCATTCTCATCTCGCCACAAATTGCAGGCGCAGCAACCCTTGCACTGACTAAAAAACCAACGTAACTCTCTGAAGGCCTAACAAATGCATGCTCAACAACATACATATCAGCAGCTTGGATCTCAAACAGTTAAACCTCTTCCAATCATTTATTATTCCTGCCCCTGCAAGTGTGTCAATTGTGTCAAACCAATCACAAACAGCACAACCTCTCAATAGGAAGCCTAAAAAACCCGCCAATGCACATCCTCATTAGCCACCATGTTTCCTCTGCTTTCCATAGAGAGGCAGCATCATGGGGCACAAGGGGTGCATCATGGGGCACAAGGGGTGCATCATGGGGCACAAGGGGTGCTGGAAGCCCTACAAGCCCCTGTTGTTCCGTCTATACATGCTGATTCTATAGTTGCTGCTGAGGTCCCTGGTCATGGTGCTGCCCCTGCTGATGCCCCTGCTGCAGCTGGTCATCGAATTACATACTGCGGATTTCCACTGCATGTAAGTGAAACTTCTACATCCCACCCCCTTCCCTTAACCTCCCTAATTACTGAAAATATCTCATTAGTTTAATTCATGTTTAGGTCACTATGATTTATTGACTATCATTAAGAAGAATCAAAATGGATGTTCATACCTTTATGGTCACACCTTCTGTAAATACATTATTATTTAGATATATATATATACCCATGTGCAGGGATAGGCAAGGCGTCCTTCACTAAAGGTCTTTACTTTAGAAAATGTCCGCCACAGCCTTGCCTCTTGCCTATCCCTGCCCATGTGTCAATTTCTATTGGATGTGAGAAACCTTGATTTACATCTTAGAAGTGAATATTACTATATGTACCCTTCATACAAAACTATGTGATGTGGTTTATAGAACATAAATATGTCATAAACATGATATTACCTTTTTGGGCCCATTTTCACACAGGCCTTATTATATGTTTAAACAATATTAGTGTACTAAAACACCCCTCACATGGATGTGGATGACAATTATATGGTAAATAACAGAGGACAAGATTTATGGTGAACTATAAGAATATATATATTTTTTTTTAGGCTTCTTGGATGAGGGGGCTAAGGTGACTGGAGTTGATTTCCTTGTTCTCCTGATTTGAGAAGATTCTAATGTTTCTGCTGGTGTGCTGGCCACAGATGATAGGCTGGAGGCAGTGTCCTGCTGGTGTGTAAAGTGCTCAACTAACACACCCAAGAGTTGATTTTGTTCCCGCCATCTATTGTCCATCGGCATCTGCATATCAGGCAGAACTTGCATCATCTGCAACTGGTTTTGAACAATTCCATTTAATGATGCTGCCATGTCCCTCTGCAGCTCTATGCTACGCTTGAGTAACCTCTCTTGGCTCCTGTGTAACCTCTCTTGGCTCCTTTGAAACCTCTCTTGGCTCCTGTGAAACCTCTCTTGGCTTCTTTGTCTGCTCTCGCAGCTTGTTATGAGCCTCCTCTGCAGTGCAATGTATTCCTCACCCAGGGAAGAATACAATGCATCCACAGGCTCTTGAGCAGCAGGGCTTCTAGGTGCATGAGGTGCATGTTCAGCTGCATCTGCTGGTGCTCGAGGAACTACTTCAGCTGCATCTGCATGTGCTTGAGTAACAACTTCATCTGCATGTGTTTGAGGAACTACTTCAGCTGCATCTGCATGTGCTTGAGTAACAACTTCATCTGCATGTGTATGAGGAACTACTTCAGCTGCATCTGCATGTGCTTGAGTAACAACTTCATCTGCATGTGTTTGAGGAACATCTTCAGCTGCATCTGCATGTGCTTGAGGAACATCTTCAGCTGCTGGTGCTTGTGGAACATCTTCATCTGCTGGTGCTTGTGGGACATCTTCAGCTATATGCTCATCTGCAGATGGTGGAGCTCTCCCAAGGGAAGAGGATGGTGGAGCTCTCCCAAGGGAAGAGGATGGTGGAGCTCTCAGGGTGGATTGGTAGTCCCATTGTGACCACTCAGCCTGTCCAGTTTGCATTTCTTGGCACATACCCTGTGTGTAATAGCCATGACTGCCCTGATATTGTGTTGAGGGGGGGGGTAAAGACATGGACCCTTTGTGGCTGACTTGGCTCCCCCTCAAAGCCAAAATAATAGTATTCCTCTGGCCAGGAATCTTGCCAGGGCTCATATGGCAATGGTGGTGGCATCACTTCCAGGTCCTCAACAGAAGCCATCCAACCCTGCTCATGCCTGGGAGCAAAATGTTCACGTGGTTGCCTGTAGACTGGTGGTGGTGGTGGAGGTGGCTGCATGCCTGTGACTGGTAGTGGTGGTGGAGGTGGCGGCATGCCTGTTTGCAGCCTGGTGACAGGAGGTTCTGTGGAGGAGTCAAATGATGATAGGGATTAGTACAGTCATATACAGGGATTGCAGAATTATTAGGCAAATGAGTATTTTGACCACATCATCCTCTTTATGCATGTTGTCTTACTCCAAGCTGTATAGGCTCGAAAGCCTACTACCAATTAAGCATATTAGGTGATGTGCATCTCTGTAATGAGAAGGGGTGTGGTCTAATGACATCAACACCCTATATCAGGTGTGCATAATTATTAGGCAACTTCCTTTCCTTTGGCAAAATGGGTCAAAAGAAGGACTTGACAGGCTCAGAAAAGTAAAAAATAGTGAGATATCTTGCAGAGGGATGCAGCACTCTTAAAATTGCAAAGCTTCTGAAGCGTGATCATCGAACAATCAAGCGTTTCATTCAAAATAGTCAACAGGGTCGCAAGAAGCGTGTGGAAAAACCAAGGCGCAAAATAACTGCCCATGAACTGAGAAAAGTCAAGCGTGCAGCTGCCAAGATGCCACTTGCCACCAGTTTGGCCATATTTCAGAGCTGCAACATCACTGGAGTGCCCAAAAGCACAAGGTGTGCAATACTCAGAGACATGGCCAAGGTAAGAAAGACTGAAAGACGACCACCACTGAACAAGACACACAAGCTGAAACGTCAAGACTGGGCCAAGAAATATCTCAAGACTGATTTTTCTAAGGTTTTATGGACTGATGAAATGAGAGTGAGTCTTGATGGGCCAGATGGATGGGCCCGTGGCTGGATTGGTAAAGGGCAGAGAGCTCCAGTCTGACTCAGATGCCAGCAAGGTGGAGGTGGAGTACTGGTTTGGGCTGGTATCATCAAAGATGAGCTTGTGGGGCCTTTTCGGGTTGAGGATGGAGTCAAGCTCAACTCCCAGTCCTACTGCCAGTTTCTGGAAGACACCTTCTTCAAGCAGTGGTACAGGAAGAAGTCTGCATCCTTCAAGAAAAACATGATTTTCATGCAGGACAATGCTCCATCACACGCGTCCAAGTACTCCACAGCGTGGCTGGCAAGAAAGGGTATAAAAGAAGAAAATCTAATGACATGGCCTCCTTGTTCACCTGATCTCAACCCCATTGAGAACCTGTGGTCCATCATCAAATGTGAGATTTACAAGGAGGGAAAACAGTACACCTCTCTGAACAGTGTCTGGGAGGCTGTGGTTGCTGCTGCACGCAATGTTGATGGTGAACAGATCAAAACACTGACAGAATCCATGGATGGCAGGCTTTTGAGTGTCCTTGCAAAGAAAGGTGGCTATATTGGTCACTGATTTGTTTTTGTTTTGTTTTTGAATGTCAGATATGTATATTTGTGAATGTTGAGATGTTATATTGGTTTCACTGGTAAAAATAAATAATTGAAATGGGTATATATTTGTTTTTTGTTAAGTTGCCTAATAATTATGCACAGTAATAGTCACCTGCACACACAGATATCCCCCTAAAATAGCTATAACTAAAAACAAACTAAAAACTACTTCCAAAACTATTCAGCTTTGATATTAATGAGTTTTATGGGTTCATTGAGAACATGGTTGTTGTTCAATAATAAAATTAATCCTCAAAAATACAACTTGCCTAATAATTCTGCACTCCCTGTATATGTCCATGTGGGCATACAATGTACATTGATACATGCTAGGGCCTATACTCATTCTCATGTCAAACTCTATAACATGCATGTGCACAATGTGATTTGTGATATGAGGGATTTTAATCTGCACAGTATACAGGTATGTGTTTCATACAATAGTTATGTGTACATGTCAGTGATGGAGAAAATGTGTTCTTTAAGTGACACTATGGTCACACAATTTACTTTAGCCTGATGTAGGCACAGAACCTGCTTTCTGAGCTAAAAGTATTATGATGGCTATAGTGTCCATTTACTGAAAACTCTACATGTGGCTTGTGGCCTGTGTTACTCTAAGACATGTTAGTATTGCACTATTCCACCTCATATCATGAATTGCATTGTGTTAAGTAGCATTAATGTCAAATATAATTGTAAAATGTTTTTGTTAGTAGGCCAAATACCATGCTCCTCATTGTGTACATGAATGTGTGACATTAAAGGATGTTATATCTCAAATACATATGATACTGGTGTGTGGGATGTTACTCACCAGCATGAGGTGCTGTGGTTGCAGCCCCTGAGTCACGAGCCCCTGGAAGTCCACGGACTGCTGTGATACTCAAGGACCTGCGTATCATCTCCTGCCAGGTGTTGTATTATGTATCCAGAGGTGGACCACCGCCTGTTCCCCTCTGGTGCATGGCTTCCTGCCCCATCTTCTCTTTCACCCTCCTCTTACAGTCGTTCCACCATTTTTTCAGGCCCTCAACAGTCCTCTGCGGGGCCACACTGTTGACGGCATCCTCTACCGCCAACCATGCTGCTTTCCGCCTTCTGGCAACACCTTTGCCTTTCTCCTGGCCAAAGAGGGCACTGTGATTGTCCATGATGGCCTGGACTAGGGCAACATTCTCAGAGAATGAGAAATTAGGACATCTCATCCTCTCATCCTCTCATCCTCTGTGGACACCTGGCTGGCTCCCTGTGATGTCCCTGGTGTGGGTTCCTCCGTATCCTCTCCCTCCTCCCCTCTTCTGTCCCCATGTGCACCCTCTGTCCCTCTCCTTGATGTGCCTGGTCTCTGAGGCTCTTGGGCATCTCCCCTCCCATCATCCCTTCTAACTCTCCCTCTCCCAACTCCACTTACTCCCTGATGGGGACTCCACTGCTCCTCCTGTCCGCTACAATACTCCTCTCCCTGCCACTCCTCTCCCCTCCTCCCCTCCGCCCTACCTCTCCCTACCATCCTCACACTACACACACTCACACACTCACACTCACTCCCAGTTCAATCACACACAATCACAACCAAACACTCAGCCTATCACACTGTAAAATTTAAATAAAATGTGTGAGGTGTTAGAAAAAAAAAGTGTTGTGTATTTTGTATATGTATGTATGCAATATGTGTGCAATATGTAAAAATATGTGTAAGTGTACAAGCTTACCCAACCAACAATGCGATCTAACTAACTCCTCTGTTTGCGCCTCTCTCTCTACTCTAACTAATTCTCAACTCCACTGTAGTGTGCTGTAGCTCAACGAACCATCCAAACACACTGAAGAAAATGGCGGCTGCGCATGGGTTTATATATGACTTTTGAATAGCGTAATTACGTGGCGCATTTTTAGATGAAGTCGCGGGTCATTTTTACGAGTGTTAGTCTAATTTGCATAAAACTACACTTTATTGAGACTTTACGTGGACAAAATACTGGCGTAGGTACTTGCAACGACTAAAATGTGTATTTGCGCACTTTTCGGAACAACGTCATTTTGTCCTACTTACGCCACTTTAGCATCTGACGGCGCAGTATATGTAATCCCCCAATGTGCGAGGTGAAATTACGGGCGGCACGGGTTACCTCGCTTGCGCCGAAAACTACGCTGTATATCGGATCATGCCCCAGTTATGCTAAGTCATTTAAAACTTTAAACAATGTGAATACATTTGTAAGGAAGGTCACATTGACACATCATTTGCAGACAAGTTACATATGAATGATGTGGTTTTTAACAACTTACTAAAGGGACATTGTACTATACAGTTTGTTTCCAATGACTTGTTATAGTAGCTGCTGAGTATAAAATGTATATATTGCTAATTTAAGCCTCAATCCTTTGTTCTCAAGAACACACCA
The DNA here is from genome assembly GCF_027579735.1 of Bombina bombina. Taxonomy (NCBI): domain Eukaryota; kingdom Metazoa; phylum Chordata; class Amphibia; order Anura; family Bombinatoridae; genus Bombina; species Bombina bombina. The sequence continues at coordinate 624,042,492 of NC_069505.1, forward strand.
TTTAAATGGGCTGAGTCTGCAGAATAAATGGTCTTCTAATCTTATCTATCTGTTTATACACAATGGCCAATATTTAGAGAAAGCAATTAAAAAAGAAAATGTTAGTACCCATCTCCTCATAGCACACTGGGAAATTGATTGCTTTTTTTTTTATTTTTATTTTTTATTGTTTTTCTATAGAGAATTCTAAAATATTTATATTTTCAGTATAAGTGGAGGTTTGGCAAACATAGCTATTTCAAATAACAAAATACAGATAAAGAAGCTATTTGTAAATAACAATACACTGCAGCAGGTGAAATTGTTCCTTTGAATAATGCAAGTTGATTACATTCCCAGGACATACTTGAAAAACGAGAGAAATCTCAATGTATCCTTCCTGGTAAACTATTTTATAAATAAATAAATAAATTACAAACATTGCGCAGTCAGAGCATTTAGGTTTCATACTCGGGGACGATTAAATGGACACTAAAATTAATGTTTTTTTTCATGATTCAGATAGAGCAGCGACTTTCTAATTACTCCTATTATCAATATTTCTTCGTTCTCTTGCTATCTTTATTTTAAAAGCAGGTATGTAAAGCTTAGGAGCCGGCTTATTTTAGGTTCAGCACCATGGATAGTTCTTGCTTATTGGAGGCTTACATTTACCCACCAATAAGCAAGCACAACCCAGGTATTTAATCATCAGGTCCTCAGCGTTTAACTGTTCCTGTTGGTGAAAAACACATTTTTTAGAAATTATTTTTTTCCGTACTGATGAGGGGTGAAGCTTTTAATACACTTGTAAAATGTCAAATAATCTTCTTATATAAAAAAAAATTACAGCTAGAAAACATGTTCAAATAGATGAGTTTAGAAGACTTTAAACTTTACAAAATAATTCTCACATCGTCATTCAGAGTTCTGCTAAGGAGGGTTCCATAGCTGTGCAAGACCGAGACCAGTATACAAAGTCAGTTTTAATATGTATGTTAAGCTTATATTAAAGGGACAGTAAGCACCTTTAGATTTGTATATACAATGTTATGTGCCATTAAACAACTTTGCAATATATTTTCATTATTTATTTATTTGCAGCCCCCCCCCCCCCTTTTTTTTAATGTAATTTAGCTCTACAAATTGAGGATTGTTTAATTCTCACAACTGGAAATACACATCACTTTGTATTTTCTCTTAATTTTCTTTGACCATGTTTTCCTCTTTGGCTGTTATGGTTACAGACACAGCTGCTAAATCACCCACAATATTTCCTCTTTGGAAGTCTGGAAAGTCACCCATTTCATCAGATCTCTGACTAGAAATCATGGCTCCCTGTGCCCATTAAACCTCTGACTAGAAAGCATGGCTCCCTGTGCCCATCAGACCTCTGACCAGAAAGCATGGCTCCCTGTGCCCATCAGACCTCTGACTAGAAATCATGGCTCCCTGTGCCCATTAAACCTCTGACTAGAAATCATGGCTCCCTGTGCCCATCAGACCTCTGACTAGAAATCATGGCTCCCTGTGCCCATTAAACCTCTGACTAGAAAGCATGGCTCCCTGTGCCCATCAGACCTCTGACCAGAAAGCATGGCTCCCTGTGCCCATCAGACCTCTGACTAGAAAGCATGGCTCCCTGTGCTCATCAGACCTCTGACCAGAAAGCATGGCTCCCTGTGCCCATCAGACCTCTGACCAAAAAGCATGGCTCCCTGTGCTCATCAGACCTCTGACTAGAAAGCATGGCTCCCTGTGCCCATCAGACCTCTGACTAGAAAGCATGGCTCCCTGTGCCCATTAAACCTCTGACTAGAAAGCATGGCTCCCTGTGCCCATCAGACCTCTGACTAGAAAGCATGGCTCCCTGTGCCCATTAAACCTCTGACTAGAAAGCATGGCTCCCTGTGCCCATCAGACCTCTGACCAGAAAGCATGGCTCCCTGTGCCCATTAGACCTCTGACCAGAAAGCATGGCTCCCTGTGCCCATCAGACTTCTGACCAGAAAGCATGGCTCCCTGTGCCCATTAGACCTCTGACCACAAAGCATGGCTCCCTGTGCTCATCAGACCTCTGATCAGAAAGCATGGCTCCCTGTGCCCATCAGATCTCTGATCAGAAAGCATGGCTCCCTGTGCCCATCAGATCTCTGATCAGAAAGCATGGCTCCCTCCCTGTGCCCATCATGGCTCCCTGTGCCCATTAGACCTCTGATTAGAAAGCATGGCTCCCTGTGCCCATTAGACCTCTGACTAGAATGCATGGCTCCCTGTGCCAATCAGATCTCTGATTAGAAAGCATGGCTCCCTGTGCCCATTAGACCTCTGATCAGAAAGCATGTCTCCCTGTGCCATTCAGATCTCTGATCAGAAAGCATGGCTCCCTGTGCCCATCAGATCTCTGATCAGAAAGCATGGCTCCCTGTGCCCATCAGATCTCTGACCACAAAGCATGGCTCCCTGTGCCCATCAGATCTCTGATCAGAAAGCATGGCTCCCTGTGCCCATCAGACCTCTGATTAGAAAGCATAGCTCCCTGTGCTCATCAGACCTCTGACCATAAAGCATGGCTCCCTGTGACCATCAGACCTCTGACCACAAAGCATGGCTCCCTGTGCCAATTATATCTTTTGAACAGAAAGCATGGCTCCCTGTGCCCATTAGACCTCTAATTAGAAAGCATGGCTCCCTGTGCCCATCAGACCTCTGATCAGAAAGCATGACTCCCTGTGCCAATTAGACCTCTGACCACAAAGCATGGCTCCTTGTGCCCATCAGACCTCTGATCAGAAAGCATGGCTACCTGTGCTCATCAGACTTCTGATCAGAAAGCATGGCTCCCTGTACCCATCAGACCTCTGACCAGAAAGCATGGCTCCATGTGCCTATCACACCTCTGACCACAAAGCATGGCTCCCTGTGCTCATCAGAACTCTGATCAGAAAGCATGGCTCCCTGTGCCCATCAGATCTCTGATCAGAAAGCATGGCTCCCTGTGCCCATCAGACCTCTGACCACAAAGCATGGCTCCATGTGCCAATTATACCTTTTGATCAGAAAGCATGGCTCCCTGTGCCCATTAGACCTCTGATTAGAAAGCATGGCTCCCTGTGCCCATTGGACCTCTGACTAGAATGCATAGCACCCTGTGTCCATCAGACCTCCGACTAGAAAGCACGGCTCACTGTGCCAATCAGATCTCTGATTAGAAAGCATGGCTCCCTGTGCCCATTAGACCTCTGATCAGAAAGCATGGCTACCTGTGCCATTCAGATCTCTGATCAGAAAGCATGGCTACCTGTGCCATTCAGATCTCTGATTAGAAAGCATGGCTCCCTGTGCCCATCAGACCTCTAATTAGAAAGCATAGCTCTCTGTGCTCATCAGACCTTTGACCATAAAGCATGGCTCCCTGTGCCCATCAGACCTCTAATTAGAAAGCATAGCTCTCTGTGCTCATCAGACCTCTGATTAGAAAGCATGGCTCCCTGTGCCCATCAGACCTCTAATTAGAAAGCATAGCTCTCTGTGCTCATCAGACCTCTGACCATAAAGCATGGCTCCCTGTGCCCATCAGACCTCTAATTAGAAAGCATAGCTCTCTGTGCTCATCAGACCTCTGATTAGAAAGCATGGCTCCCTGTGCCCATCAGACCTCTAATTAGAAAGCATGGCTCCCTGTGCCCATCAGACCTCTAATTAGAAAGCATGGCTCTCTGTGCTCATCAGACCTCTGACCATAAAGCATGGCTCCCTATGCCCATCAGATCTCTGATTAGAAAGCATGGCTCCCTGTGCCCATCAGACCTCTAATTAGAAAGCATGGCTCCCTGTGCCCATCAGACCTCTAATTAGAAAGCATGGCTCTCTGTGCTCATCAGACCTCTGACCATAAAGCATGGCTCCCTGTGCCCATCAGATCTCTGATTAGAAAGCATAGCTCTCTGTGCCCATCAGACCTCTAATTAGAAAGCATAGCTCCCTGTGCTCATCAGACCTCTGACCATAAAGCATGGCTCCCTGTGCCCATCAGACCTCTGATTAGAAAGCATAGCTCCCTGTGCTCATCAGACCTCTGACCACAAAGCATCCTCACACTACACACACTCACACACTCACACTCACTCCCAGTTCAATCACACACAATCACAACCAAACACTCAGCCTATCACACTGTAAAATTGAAATAAAATGTGTGAGGTGTTAGAAAAAAAAAGTGTTGTGTATTTTGTATATGTATGTATGCAAAATGTGTGCAATATGTAAAAAGATGTTTAAGTGTACAAGCTTACCCAACCAACAATGCGACCTAACTAACTCCTCTGTTTGCGCCTCTCTCTCTACTCTAACTAATTCTCAACTCCACTGTAGTGTGCTGTAGCTCAACGAACCATCCAAACACACTGAAGAAAATGGCGGCTGCGCATGGGTTTATATATGACTTTTGAATAGCGTAATTACGTGGCGCATTTTTAGATGAAGTCGCGGGTCATTTTTACGAGTGTTAGCCTAATTTGCATAAAACTACACTTTATTGAGACTTTACATGGACAAAATACTGGCATAGGTACTTGCGACGACTAAAATGTGTATTTGCGCACTTTTCGGAACAACCCCATTTTGTCCTACTTACGCCACTTTAGCATCTGACGGCGCGGTTTATGTAATCCCCCGATGTGCAAGGTGAAATTATGGGCGGCGCGGGTTACCTCGGTTGCGCCGAAAACTACGCTGTATATCGGATCATGCCCCAGTTATGCTAAGTCATTTAAAACTTTAAACAATGTGAATACATTTGTAAGGAAGGTCACATTGACACATCATTTGCAGACAAGTTACATATGAATTATGTGGTTTTTAACAACTTACTAAAGGGACATTGTACTATACAGTTTGTTTCCAATGACTTGTTATAGTAGCTGCTGAGTATAAAATGTATATATTGCTAATTTAAGCCTCAATCCTTTGTTCTCAAGAACACACCATTTAAATTGGCTGAGTCTGCAGAATAAATGGTCTTCTAATCTTATCTATCTGTTTATACACAATGGCCAATATTTAGAGAAAGCAATTAAAAAAGAAAATGTTAGTACCCATCTCCTCATAGCACACTGGGAAATTGATTGCTTTTTTTTATTTATTTTTTTTATTGTTTTTCTATAGAGAATTCTAAAATATTTATATTTTCAGTATAAGTGGAGGTTTGGCAAACATAGCTATTTCAAATAACAAAATACAGATAAAGAAGCTATTTGTAAATAACAATACACTGCAGCAGGTGAAATTGTTCCTTTGAACAAGCCCTCAAAAATCTTACTTTTCGTGAATAATGCAAGCTGATTACATTCCCAGAGCAGCGACTTTCTAATTTACTCCTATTATCAATATTTCTTCGTTCTCTTGCTATCTTTATTTTAAAAGCAGGTATGTAAAGCTTAGGAGCCGGCTTATTTTAGGTTCAGCACCATGGATAGTTCTTGCTTATTGGAGGCTTACATTTACCCACCAATAAGCAAGCACAACCCAGGTATTTAATCATCAGGTCCTCAGCGTTTAACTGTTCCTGTTGGTGAAAAACACATTTTTTAGAAATTATTTTTTTCCGTACTGATGAGGGGTGAAGCTTTTAATACACTTGTAAAATGTCAAATAATCTTCTTATATAAAAAAAAATTACAGCTAGAAAACATGTTCAAATAGATGAGTTTAGAAGACTTTAAACTTTACAAAATAATTCTCACATCGTCATTCAGAGTTCTGCTAAGGAGGGTTCCATAGCTGTGCAAGACCGAGACCAGTATACAAAGTCAGTTTTAATATGTATGTTAAGCTTATATTAAAGGGACAGTAAGCACCTTTAGATTTGTATATACAATGTTATGTGCCATTAAACAACTTTGCAATATATTTTCATTATTTATTTATTTGCAGCCCCCCCCCCCCCCTTTTTTTAATGTAATTTAGCTCTACAAATTGAGGATTGTTTAATTCTCACAACTGGAAATCCACATCATCATAATTTTCTTTGACCATGTTTTCCTCTTTGGCTGTTATGGTTACAGACACAGCTGCTAAATCACCCACAATATTTCCTCTTTGGAAGTCTGGAAAGTCACCAATTTCATCAGATCTCTGACTAGAAATCATGGCTCCCTGTGCCCATTAAACCTCTGACTAGAAAGCATGGCTCCCTGTGCCCATCAGACCTCTGACCAGAAAGCATGGCTCCCTGTGCCCATTTGACCTCTGACTAGAAAGGATGGCACCATGTGCCCATTAGACCTCTGACTAGAAAGCATGGCTCCCTGTGCTCATCAGACCTCTGACCAGAAAGCATGGCTCCCTGTGCCCATCAGACCTCTGATTAAAAAGCATGGCTCCCTGTGCCAATTAGACCTCTGACCACAAAGCATGGCTCCCTGTGCTCATCAGACCTCTGACTAGAAAGCATGACTCCCTGTGCTCATCAGACCTCTGATCAGAAAGCATGGCTCCCTGTGCCCATCAGACTTCTGACCACAAAGCATAGCTCCCTGTGCTCATCAGACCTCTGATCAGAAAGCATGGTTCCCTGTGCCCATCAGACCTCTGATCAGAAAAAATGGCTACCTGTGCTCATCAGACCTCTGATCAGAAAGCATGGCTCCCTGTGCCCATCCGATCTTTGATCAGAAAGCATGGCTCCCTGTGCCCATCAGATCTCTGATCAGAAAGCATGGCTCCCTGTGCCCATCAGATCTCTGATCAGAAAGCATGGCTCCCTCCCTGTGCCCATCATGGCTCCCTGTGCCCATTAGACCTCTGATTAGAAAGCATGGCTCCCTGTGCCCATTAGACCTCTGACTAGAATGCATGGCTCCCTGTGCCAATCAGATCTCTGATTAGAAAGCATGGCTCCCTGTGCCCATTAGACCTCTGATCAGAAAGCATGGCTCCCTGTGCCATTCAGATCTCTGATCAGAAAGCATGGCTCCCTGTGCCCATCAGATCTCTGATCAGAAAGCATGGCTCCCTGTGCCCATCAGACCTCTGATTAGAAAGCATGGCTCCCTGTGCCCATCAGACCTCTAATTTGAAAGCATAGCTCCCTGTGCTCATCAGACCTCTGACCACAAAGCATGGCTCCCTGTGACCATCAGACCTCTGACCACAAAGCATGGCTCCCTGTGCCAATTATATCTTTTGAACAGAAAGCATGTCTCCCTGTGCCCATTAGACCTCTGATTAGAAAGCATGGCTCCCTGTGCCCATCAGACCTCTGATCAGAAAGCATGACTCCCTGTGCCAATTAGACCTCTGACCACAAAGCATGGCTCCTTGTGCCCATCAGACCTCTGATCAGAAAGCATGGCTACCTGTGCTCATCAGACCTCTGATCAGAAAGCATGGCTCCCTGTGCCAATCAGACCTCTAATCAGAAAGCATGGGTCCCTGTGCTCATCAGACCTCTGATCAGAAAGCATGGCTCCCTGTGCCCATCAGACCTCTGACCAGAAAGCATGGCTCCATGTGCCCATCACACCTCTGACCACAAAGCATGGCTCCCTGTGCTCATCAGAACTCTGATCAGAAAGCATGGCTCCCTGTGCCCATCAGACCTCTGACCAGAAAGCATGGCTCCATGTGCCTATCACACCTCTGACCACAAAGCATGGCTCCCTGTGCTCATCAGAACTCTGATCAGAAAGCATGGCTCCCTGTGCCCATCAGATCTCTGATCAGAAAGCATGGCTCCCTGTGCCAATTAGACCTCTGACCACAAAGCATGGCTCCCTGTGCCCATCAGACCTCTGATCAGAAAGCATGGCTCCCTGTGCCCATCAGACCTCTGACCACAAAGCATGGCTCCATGTGCCAATTATAACTTTTGATCAGAAAGCATGGCTCCCTGTGCCCATTAGACCTCTGATTAGAAAGCATGGCTCCCTGTGCCCATTTGACCTCTGACTAGAATGCATAGCACCCTGTGTCCATCAGACCTCCGACTAGAAAGCATGGCTCCCTGTGCCAATCAGATCTCTGATTGGAAAGCATGGCTCCCTGTGCCCATTAGACCTCTGATCAGAAAGCATGGCTACCTGTGCCATTCAGATCTCTGATCAGAAAGCATGGCTCCCTGTGCCCATCAGATCTCTGATTAGAAAGCATGGCTCCATGTGCCCATCAGACCTCTAATTAGAAAGCATAGCTCTCTATGCTCATCAGACCTCTGATTAGAAAGCATAGCTCCCTGTGCTCATCAGACCTCTGACCACAAAGCATGGCTCCCTGTGCCCATCAGACCTCTAATTAGAAAGCATAGCTCTCTGTGCTCATCAGACCTCTGATTAGAAAGCATAGCTCCCTGTGCTCATCAGACCTCTGACCACAAAACATTTTTCCTTGTGCCCATCAGACCTCTGATCAGAAAGCATGGCTACCTGTGCTCATCAGACCTCTGATCAGAAAGCATGGCTCCCTGTGCCAATCAGACCTCTGATCAGAAAGCATGGCTCCTGTGCCCATTAGACCTCTGATTAGAAACATGGCTCCCTGTGCCCATTAGACCTCTGATTAGAAACATGGCTCCCTGTGCCCATTAGACCTCTGATTAGAAACATGGCTTCCTGTGCTCATCAGACCTCTGATCAGAAAGCATGGCTCCCTGTGCCAATTAGACCTCTGACCACAAAGCATGGCTCCTTGTGCCCATCAGACCTCTGATCAGAAAAACATGGCTACCTGTGCTCATCAGACCTCTGATCAGAAAGCATGGCTCCCTGTGCCAATCAGACCCCTGATCAGAAAGCATGGCTCCCTGTGCCCATCAGACCTCTGATCAGAAAGCATGGCTCCCTGTGCTCATCAGACCTCTGCTTAGAAAACATGTCTCCCTGTGCCCATTAGACCTCTGACTAGAATGCATAGCACCCTGTGTCCATCAGACCTCTGACTAGAAAGCATGGTTCCCTGTGCCAATCAGATCTCTGACCAGAAAGCATGGCTCCCTGTGCCCATCAGACCTCTGATTAGAAAGCATGGCTCCCTGTGCCCATCAGACCTCTGATCAGAAAGCATGGCTCCCTGTGCCCATCAGACCTCTGACCACAAAGCATGGCTCCCTGTGCCCATTAGACCTCTGACTAGAACGCATGGCTCCCTGTGCCCATTAGACTTCTGACCAGAAAGCATGGCTCCCTGTACCCATCAGACCTCCGATCAGAAAGCTTGGCTCCCTGTGCCCATTAGACCTCTGACCAGAAAGCATGGCTCCCTGTGCCCATTAGACCTCTGACCAGAAAGCATGGCTCCCTGTGCCCATTAGACCTCTGACCAGAAAGCATGGCTCCCTGTGCCCATTAGACCTCTGATTAGAAAGCATAGCTTCCTGTGCTCATCAGACCTCTGATCAAAAAGCATGGCTCCCTCTGCCCATCAGACCTTTGATCAGAAAGCATGGCTCCCTGTGCCCATTAGACCTCTGATCAGAAAGCATGGCTCCCTGTGCCCATCAGACCTCTGATTAGAAAGCATGGCTCCCTGTGCCCATCAGACCTCTGATTAGAAAGCATGGCTCCCTGTGCCCATTAGACCTCTGATTAGAAAGCATAGCTCCGTGTGCTCATCAGACCTCTGATCAGAAAGCATGGCTCCCTGTGCCCATTAGATCTCTGATCAGAAAGCATGGCTTCCTGTGCCCATCAGACCTCTGATTAGAAAGCATGGCTCCCTGTGCCCATTAGAACTCTGATCAGAAAGCATGGCTCCCTGTGCCCATCAGATCTCTGATCAGAAAGCATGGCTCCCTGTGCCCATCAGATCTCTGACCAGAAAGCATGGCTCCCGGTGCCCATCAGACCTCTGATCAGAAAGCTTGGCTCCCTGTGCCCATCAGACCTCTGATCAGAAAGTATGGCTCCCTGTGCCAATTAGACCTCTGGTCAGAAAGCATGGCTCCCTGTGCCCATCCGACTTCTGATCAGAAAGCATGGCTCTCTGTGCCCATCATACCTCTGATCACAAAGCATGGCTCCCTGTGCCCATCAGACCTCTGACCACAAAGTATGGCTCCTTGTGCCAATCAGAGCTCTGATCAGAAAGCATGGCTCCCTGTGCCCATTAGGCCTCTGACCACAAAGAATGGCTCCCTGTGCCAATTATACATTTTGATCAGAAAGCATGGCTCCTGTGCCCATTAGACCTCTGATTAGAAACATGGCTCCCTGTGCCCATTAGACCTCTGATTAGAAACATGGCTCCCTGTGCCCATTAGACCTCTGATTAGAAACATGGCTTCCTGTGCTCATCAGACCTCTGATCAGAAAGCATGGCTCCCTGTGCCCATCAGACCTCTGATCAGAAAGCATGGCTCCCTGTGCCCATTAGACCTCTGATCAGAAAGCATGGCTCCCTGTGCCCATCAGACCTCTGATTAAAAAGCATGGCTCCCTGTGCCCATTTGACCTCTGATCAGAAAGCATGGCTCCCTGTGCTCTTGCCAAAATGCCAGAATATTTGTCCTATATCCTGGCCAGAATGCTTATCCCTTGTCAGTGTCACACTGCTGTCCTATTAGACATAGAACAGAATGTTTGCCCCTTCCCCATCATACCTTGACTAGAATGCATGATCTACCTACTGTCTCATATACATGTATACACACACATGTACATACTAGTGATGTCGTGAACCTAAAATTTTGTGTCGGCGAACGCGAACTTCCGCAAATGTTCGCGAACGGGCGAACCGGGCGAACCGGGCGAACCGCCATAGACTTCAATAGGCAGGCGAATTTTAAAACCCACAGGGACTCTTTCTGGCCACAATAGTGATGGAAAAGTTGTTTCAAGGGGACTAACACCTGGACTGTGGCATGCCGGAGGGAGATCCATGGCAAAACTCCCATGGAAAATTACATAGTTGATGCAGAGTCTGGTTTTAATCCATAAAGGGCATAAATCACCTAACATTCCTAAATTGTTTGGAATAACATGCTTTAAAACATCAGGTATGATGTTGTATCGATCAGGTAGTGTAAGTGACAGACCAAACTCCCTGTTTAACGCACCGCAAACAACCGCAAACAGTCCATTTGCACAACCGCAAACTCCCCATTTGCACAAGGTTGGATACCAAGCTAGCCATGTCCCGTTCCTTGTCCTCACTGATGTCATTGAAGGTCTCTTCCTCCACCCAGCCACGTACAACACCAAGAGTCCCCGAAAGGTGACAACAAGCCCCCTGGGATGCCTGCTGTGTTTGGTCTTCCACCTCCTCAAAGCCACCTTCCTCCTCTGACTCCTCTTCTTCAGACTCCTCTCTCTGCGTTGCCTCTCTCTGCGTTATTATAAGGTGTGTTAAGTAGTACTATTCCTATCAGTTTAATCCCTGTTACGTCCCCTATCAGGGGACGTGTATATGGCATCGATTTTAGGAACCGGGAGATGGAAAAAGATGCTTGGTCGGACCTCCTACTTCAAATTTGGGGCACTGCGCGTGCAATCTAATGTGCCACCAGATAGGAGTGGTGTGTTAAGTAGTACTATTCGGTTTAATCCCTGTTATGTGCCTTTTTTTTTGTTTGGTTTTTGAAGCCACAGTGCAGCACCAGAGGCCAGAAAAATTAGGCATGTACACATGCCTGAAAAATTAGCTATTGTTGCAGCCGCTGCTGTAGCAGCGGCCAGAAAAAATGATGTTTGTTTCTCAGGCAGAAAGTGCCCTAAAACATTGCGGCTTGAACCCTAGTTGGTGGCGGATAAGTCACGCAAGTCATCCGGCATTCAGAGATAAAATACAGCAGCGTGTGGACCATTTTTAGCCCAAGGCAGCTCATCTCATCAGGCCTTTTTTAGTCGAATGTATCGCCCACTGTCAGTCCCTTCGGGATCCATCCCTCATTCATCTTAATAAAGGTGAGGTAATCTAGACTTTTTTGACCTAGGCGACTTCTCTTCTCAGTGACAATACCTCCTGCTGCACTGAAGGTCCTTTCTGACAGGACACTTGAAGCGGGGCAGGCCAGAAGTTCTATCGCAAATTGGGATAGCTCAGGCCACAGGTCAAGCCTGCACACCCAGTAGTCAAGGGGTTCATCGCTCCTCAGAGTGTCGATATCTGCAGTTAAGGCAAGGTAGTCTGCTACCTGTCGGTCGAGTTGTTCTCTGAGGGTGGACCCCGAAGGGCTGTGGTGATGCGTAGGACTTAAAAAGCTCCACATGTCCTCCATCAACAACACGTCTGTAAAGCATCCTGTCCTTGCCGGCGTGGTCGTGGGAGGAGGAGGATTACTTTCACCTCTTCCCCTGTTAGATTCCCGTTGTGCTGTGACATCACCCTTATACGCTGTGTAAAGCATACTTTTTAATTTATTTTGGAACTGCTGCATCCTTTCCGACTTGCGGTAATTCGGTAACATTTCAGGCACTTTATGCTTATACCGGGGGTCTAGTAGCGTGGACACCCAGTACAGGTCGTTCTCCTTCAGCCTTTTTATACGAGGGTTCCTCAACAGGCACGACAGCATGAAAGACCCCATTTGCACAAGGTTGGATGCCGAGCTACTCATGTCCCGTTTCTCGTCCTCCGTGATCTCACTGAAGGTATGTTCTTCCCCCCAGCCACGTACAACACCACGGGTACCAGATAGGTGACAACGAGCACCCTGGGATGCCTGTTGTGGTTGGTCTTCTTCCTCCTCCTCAAAGCCACATTCCTCCTCTGACTCCTCTTCCTCACAATCCTCTTCCAGTGTTGCCGCAGGTCCAGCAAGCGATGCTGATAAGGCTGTTTCTGGTGGTGATGGTGACCACAACTCTTCCTCTTCACGCTCATCTACGGCCTGATCCAGCACTCTTCGCAGGGCACGCTCCAGGAAGAAAACAAATGGTATGATGTCACTGATGGTGCCTTTGGTGCGACTGACTCGGTTTGTCACCTCCTCAAAAGGACGCATGAGCCTACAGGCATTGCGCATGAGCGTCCAGTAACATGGCAAAAAAAATCCCAGCTCCGCAGAGGCTGTCCTAGCACCCCGGTCATACAAATAGTCGTTAACGGCTTTTTCTTGTTGGAGCAGGCGGTCGAACATTAGGAGTGTTGAATTCCAACGTGTCGGGCTGTCGCAAATCAAGCGCCTCACTGGCATGTTGTTTCGCCGCTGGATATCTGAAAAGTGCGCCATGGCCGTGTAGGAACGCCTGAAATGGCCACACACCTTCCTGGCCTGCTTCAGGACGTCCTGTAAGCCTGGGTACTTATGCACAAAGCGTTGTACGATCAGATTACACACATGTGCCATGCACGGCACATGTGTCAACTTGCCCAAATTCAATGCCGCCACCAAATTTCTTCCGTTGTCACAAACCACTTTGCGGATCTACAGTTGGTGCGGAGTCAGCCACTGATCCACCTGTGCGTTCAGGGCGGACAGGAGTGCTGGTCCGGTGTGACTCTCTGCTTTCAGGCAAGTCAACCCCAAGACAGCGTGACACTGCCGTATCCGGGATGTGGAATAGTACCTGGGGAGCTGGGGGGGGGTGCCGTTGATGTGGAGCAAGACGCAGCAGCAGAAGAGGACTCAGCCGAGGAGGTTATGGAAGAGGATGGAGTAGGAGGAGTAGAGGAGGTGGCAGCAGGCCTGCCTGCAAGTCGTGGCGGTGTCACCAACTCCGTCCTCTGCAGAGCCACGCATTCCATGCTTGGCAGCCGTCAGCAGGTTTACCCAATGCGCAGTGTAGGTGATATACCTGCCCTGACCATGCTTTGCAGACCAGGTATCAGTGGTCAGATGGACCCTTGCCCCAACACTGTGTCCCAGACATGCCATTACTTCCTTTCGCACAATCGAGTACAGGTTGGGGATTGCCTTTTGTGAAAAGACATTTCGGCCGGGTACCTTCCACTGCGGTGTCCCAATAGCTACAAATTTTTGGAACGCCTCAGACTCCACCAGCTTGTATGGTAAAAGCTGGCGGGCTAATAGTTTAGACAAGTCAGCTGTCAGATGCCGGGCAAGGGGGTGACTTTGTGACATTGGCTTCTTACGCTCAATCATGTCCTTGACAGACACCTGACTGTGGGCAGATGAGCAGGAACTGCTCAAGGAGAGAGACGGAGTGGCGGATGGTTGAGAGGGGGCAAGGAGGACAGCAGTGGTTGACGTGGCTAAAGATGCTGGACCAGGAGGAGGATGGCGGCTTTGAGTTTGTGTGCTGCTTGTTCTCATGTGTTGATCCCATAGGCGTTTGTGATGTGCGATCATGTGCCTTCGCAACGCAGTTGTACCTAGGTGGGTGTTGGACTTCCCACGACTCAGTTTCTTTTGGCACAGGTTGCAAATGGCATCGCTGTTGTCAGAGGCAAACACACAAAAAAAATGCCACACTGCTGAGCTCTGCAATGACGGCATTCTGGTGGTGGCAACAGCATGCGTTAATTGGCGTGCTGTCTGGCTGACCCCGGGTGCCGATGCATGCTGTCTGACTGTGCCACTAGCTCCTTGCGACGACCTCCCCCTGCTTCCAACTCGTCTCCTCCTCCTCTCTGTCTTCCCATTTGAACTTTCCCCCTGTTCTTCTTCTCTTCTAGCGGGCACCCACGTGACATCCACGGACGCATCGTCATCATCAACCGCTTCACTTGTATCTGACAACTCAGCAAAGGAAGCAGCAGCAGGTACAACATCATCATCATCACACCATACGTCCATGTGTGTAATGCTGCGTGACTGAGACATATCCCTGTTATCTACATCCTCTGGCAATAATGGTTGCGCATCACTATCACTCATTTCTTCCAACTGATGTGTAAATAACTCCTCTGACAGATCAAGTGAAGCGGCTGTGGTGCTAGTGTTGGTGGTGGCGGCAGGCGGGCGAGTGGTAACTTGAGAGGTGCCCGAAGCTAAGCTGGAGGAGGATGGTGCGTCAAGGTTCCGAGTGGAAGCTGTAGAAGATTGGGTGTCCTGTGTTAGCCAGTCAACTATGTCCTCAGAACTGTTCGAGTTCGGGGTACGTGGCCTCTGAACACTGGGCATTATTCTAGGGCCAAAGGGAATCACAGCACAACGACCACGACGGCCCCTGCGGGGTGGCCTGCCTCTGCCTGCCATTTTTTTTTTCGATTAGTGGTACTATGCGTGCAAGCTACTGTGACAACAGACAACAAGACTGTTAGGCGCTAGGTTCTGATGTTACACCCAATACAATGCAAAGTAGTGATATATGAAATAACAAATTGAATCAAAAATAACATATAAATGAAAATAAAAAACTGAATCTTCCAAAGTTAGAAGCGACAAAGTCCTCCACAGGAGTGGATGTATTTAAAGTCAATATTTTGCCAAACAGTACCTTTAGCTCTCAAGTGTAGAGCAGTATTGCTTCTGTTAAAATTTTTTTGCTGTCAGCTTCCAATGCCTTTCTTTTTCTTCTCTCTGCTGCTCCTTTAAATCCCTTCTTTCTCAAGGGATTATGGGATCCAGGATCCAGGATGTATTTGCCAAGAAAACAGAGCGCAAAGAGAGAGAGGATTCAAGTGTAGTTATTAAACACCATGAATAGCGCAATAAGTAAAATGTCTACTCACCAGAGTTAGATAATAAAAGTGCCTTTATTTAATTACAAAGGGAATAAAACAGCTCTGCGTCCGTACACAGCACCCGGCAAAAACAAACAGCTGATAGCTGGAAGGTCTTGAATGGCAGGTCGCAACCTGTGGCGGGGTTTCTGGATAACCCGCCCTCAGTCAGTCAAACCTGTTCCCAGGTGCTCCTAACGGATATGTGAACCCCAACGCGTTTCCCCCGGTACTCGCCGGGCTTTATCAAGGGGATATTGTCCAGAAAAAAACTGATACAACAGATATGAGTGGCACTGGCAGAAGTTGGCAGAGTAGACGCAGTAGGCCTGACACACACGCTTGCAGACAACTAACTGCTATTCAATCTATTACAGTCAAAATTGTATTTTTTTTTTTAATGTACACTACTGTTACACCAGATAGGAGTTGCACTGGTGTGACACTGTGCCCTGGCAGGCACTGAAACGCACACGTGTGAAGGAAACTGACTGCTATTATTTAACACAGTCAAACAAGTATTGTTTTTTTTAAATCTACACTACTGTTACACCAGATATGAGTTGCACTGGGGTGACACTGTGCCCTGGCAGGCACTGAAACGCACACGTGTGAAGGAAACTGACTGCTATTATTTCACAGTCAAAAAGTGTTGTTTTTTTAAATGTACACTACTGTTACACCAGATATGAGTTGCACTGGGGTGACACTGTGCCCTGGCAGGCACTGAAACGCACACGTGTGAAGGAAACTGACTACTATTATTTCACAGTCAAAAAAGTGTTTTTTTTTTTTAAATGTACACTACTGTTACACCAGATATGAGTTGCACTGGGGTGACACTGTGCCCTGGCAGGCACTGAAACGCACACGTGTGAAGGAAACTGACTGCTATTATTTCACAGTCAAAAAGTGTTGTTTTTTTAAATCTACACTACTGTTACACCAGATATGAGTTGCACTGGGGTGACACTGTGCCCTGGCAGGCACTGAAACGCACACGTGTGAAGGAAACTGACTACTATTATTTCACAGTCAAAAAAGTTTTTTTTTTTTAAATGTACACTACTGTTACACCAGGGGCGCGATCCGATATGCAGCGTAGTTTGTGGCACAAGCGAGGGAACCCCCGCCGCCCGCAGTTTCAGCTCGCAACTCGAGCTATTCTATATACGGCGCCGTCAGATGCTAAAGTGCCGTAAGTCTGATAAACCAGCGATGTCCAGAAATCTGCGTAAGTACAAATTTCTGGAGTCGCCAGTGACTTACGGCACTTTCGAAACTGCCAGCGCCTACAAAACCTGACTAAAGTATGAAATCACCCGCACTGTCTAACACACCTCCCAAACATAGCCCGACACGTCTAACCCTCTATCCGCTATCCCCCCTCACTATCCTAACAATAAAACATTTATTAACCCCTAAACCGCCGCTCCCGGACCCCACCGCCACCTAATAAAGTTATTAACCCCTAAACCGCCGCTCCCGGACCCCGCCACCAGCTATATTAAATCTATAACCCCCTAATGTGAGCCCCTACCCCGCCGCCATCTACCTTACCTACCCCCTAAAGTGAGCCCCTACCCCGCCGCCATCTATTTTTAAAATTATTAACCCCTAATTTAATCCCCCTACACCGCCGCCACCTATATTAAATTATTTAACCCCTAATCTAATCCCCCTACCCCGCCGCCACCTATATTAAATTAATTAACCCCTAATCTAATCCCCCTACCCTGCCGCCACCTATATTAAATTAATTAACCCCTAATCTAATCCCCCTACCCCGCCGCCACCTATATTAAATTATTTAACCCCTAATCTAATCCCCCTACCCCGCCGCCACCTATATTAAATTAATTAACCCCTAATCTAATCCCCCTACCCCGCTGCCACCTATATTAAATTATTTAACCCCTAATCTAATCCCCCTACCCCGCCGCCAGCTATATTAAATTATTTAACCCCTAAAATACTAAACTATCCCTACCACTAAACCTAAGTCTAAACCTACAAATAGCCCTGAAAAGGGCTTTTTGCGTGGCATTACCCCAAAGTAAACTGCTCTATTGCCAGCCCTTAAAAGGGCTTTTTGCGGGGCATGGCCCAAAGAAAACTGCTCTTTTACCAGCCCTTAAAAGGGCTTTTGGCAGGGCTTTGTCACAAAGTAAACTGCTCTTTTGCATCTAAGCTAAATCCCCCTACACCGCCGCCACCTATAATAAATGTATTAACCCCTAATCTAATCCCCCTACACCGCCGCCACCTATATTAAACACATTAACCTCTAATCTAATCCCCCTACACCGCCGCCACCTATATTAAACACATTAACCCCTAATCTAATCCCCCTACACCGCCGCCAGCTATATTAACTATATTAACCCTAATTATATTAGGGTTAATATAGTTAATATAGTTATTATATTATATATATATTAAGTATAATAACCCTATCTAACTCTAACATCCCTAACTAAACTCTTATTAAAATAAATCTAATATTAATATTATTAATTAAAATATTCCTATTTAAATCTAAATACTTACCTATAAAATAAATCCTAAAATAGCTACAATGTAATTAATAATTATATTGTAGCTATTTTAGGGTTTATATTTATTTTACAGGTAACTTGGTATTTATTTTAACTAGGTACAATAGCTATTAAATAGTTAATAACTATTTAATAGCTACCTAGCTAAAATAAATACCAATTTACCTGTAAAATAAATCCTAACCTAAGTTACAAATACACCTACACTATCAATAAATTAAATAAACTACAAATATCTAAACTAAAATACAATAAAATAATCTAAACTAAATTACAAAAAAATAAAAAAAATTACAAGATTTTTAAGCTAATTACACCTATTCTAAGCCCCCTAATAAAATAATAAAGCCCCCCAAAATAAAAAAAATTCCCTGCCCTATTCTAAATTAAAAAAGTTCAAAGCTCTTTTACCTTACCAGCCCTTAAAAGGGCCTTTTGCGGGGCATGCCCCAAAGAATTCTGCTCTTTTGCCTGTAAAAGAAAAACACAATACCACCCCCCAACATTACAACCCACCACCCACATACCCCTATTCTAAACCCACCCAAACCCCCCTTAAAAAAACCTAACACTACCCCCCTGAAGATCTCCCTACCTTGTCTTCACCCAGCCGGGCCAAACTCTTCTTCCATCTGGCGATGTCTTCAAGCAAGCGGCAGAGAGTCTTCTTCCATCCGGCGATGTCTTCAAGCAAAGCGGCATCTTCAATCTTCTTTCTTCGCTCCTCCGCCACGGAGCATCCATCCGGCACGACGACTTCCCGACGAATGAGGTACCTTTAAATGACGTCATCCAATCAGCCAATCGGATTGAACTTGAATCTGATTGGCTGATTCCATCAGCCAATCAGATTTTTCTACCTTAATTCCGATTGGCTGATAGAATCCTATCAGCCAATCGGAATTCGACGGACGCCATCTTGGATGACGTCATTTAAAGGTACCTCATTCGTCGGGAAGTCGTCGTGCCGGATGGATGCTCCGCGGCGGAGGAGCGAAGAAAGAAGATTGAAGATGCTGCTTTGCTTGAAGACATCGCCGGATGGAAGAAGACTCTCTGCCGCTTGATTGAAGACATCGCCCGGATGGAAGAAGACTTCACTGCCGCTTCATTGGACATCGCCCGGATCGGATGAAGAGTTCGGCCCGGCTGGGTGAAGACAAGGTAGGGAGATCTTCAGGGGGGTAGTGTTAGGTTTTTTTAAAGGGGGGTTTGGGTGGGTTTAGAATAGGGGTATGTGGGTGGTGGGTTGTAATGTTGGGGGGTGGTATTGTGTTTTTCTTTTACAGGCAAAAGAGCAGAATTCTTTGGGGCATGCCCCGCAAAAGGCCCTTTTAAGGGCTGGTAAGGTAAAAGAGCTTTGAACTTTTTTAATTTCGAATAGGGCAGGGAATTTTTTTTATTTTGGGGGGCTTTATTATTTTATTAGGGGGCTTAGAATAGGTGTAATTAGCTTAAAAATCTTGTAATTTTTTTTATTTTTTTGTAATTTAGTTTAGATTATTTTATTGTATTTTAGTTTAGATATTTGTAGTTTATTTAATTTATTGATAGTGTAGGTGTATTTGTAACTTAGGTTAGGATTTATTTTACAGGTAAATTGGTAATTATTTTAACTAGGTAGCTATTAAATAGTTATTAACTATTTAATAGCTATTGTACCTAGTTAAAATAAATACCAAGTTACCTGTAAAATAAATATAAACCCTAAAATAGCTGCAATGTAATTATTAATTACATTGTAGCTATCTTACGCCTAGATTTAGAGTTTTGCGGCCAAAGGGGTGCGTTAGCTACGCATGCTTTTTTCTGGCCGCACCTTTTAAATACCGCTGGTATTTAGAGTATACAGAATGGCAGGGTTTTCAGTGCGTTAGGCTCCAAAAAGGGAGCGTAGAGCATAATTTAACGCCACTGCAACTCTAGATACCAGCGGTGCTTACGGACGCGGCCAGCCTCAAAAACGTGCTCGTGCACGATTCCCCCATAGGAAACAATGGGGCTGTTTGAGCTGAAAAAAAAACTAACACCTGCAAAAAAGCAGCGTTTAGCTCCTAACGCAGCCCCATTGTTTCCTATGGGGAAACACTTCCTACGTCTGCACCTAACACCCTAACATGTACCCCGAGTCTAAACACCCCTAACCTTACACATATTAACCCCTATTCTGCCGCCCCCGCTATCGCTGACCCCTGCATATTATTTTTAACCCCTAATCTGCCGCTCCGTAAACCGCCGCTACTTACATTATCCCTATGTACCCCTAATCTGCTGCCCCTAACACCGCCGACCCCTATATTATATTAATTAACCCCTAATCTGCCCCCCACAACATCGCCTCCACCTGCCTACACTTATTAACCCCTAATCTGCCGACCGGACCTGAGCGCTACTATAATAAAGTTATTAACCCCTAATCCGCCTTACTCCCGCCTCAATAACCCTATAATAAATAGTATTAACCCCTAATCTGCCCTCCCTAACATCGCCGACACCTAACTTCAAGTATTAACCCCTAATCTGCCGATCGGAGCTCACCGCTACTCTAATAAATTTTTTAACCCCTAAAGCTAATTCTAACCCTAACCCTAACACCCCCCTAAGTTAAATATAATTTTATTCTAACGAAATAAATTAACTCTTATTAAATAAATTATTCCTATTTAAAGCTAAATACTTACCTGTAAAATAAACCCTAATATAGCTACAATATAAATTATAATTACATTGTAGCTATTTTAGGATTAATATTTATTTTACAGGCAACTTTGTATTTATTTTAACCAGGTACAATAGCTATTTAATAGTTACCTAGTTAAAATAATAACAAAATTACCTGTAAAATAAATCCTAACCTAAGTTACAATTAAACCTAACACTACACTATCAATAAATTAATTAAATAAAATACCTACAATTATCTACAATTAAACCTAACACTACACTATCAATAAATAAATTAAATACAATTCCTACAAATAAATACAATTAAATAAACTAACTAAAGTACAAAAAATAAAAAAGAACTAAGTTACAAAAAATAAAAAAATATTTACAAACATTAGAAAAATATTACAACAATTTTAAACTAATTACACCTACTCTAAGCCCCCTAATAAAATAACAAAGACCCCCAAAATAAAAAAATGCCCTACCCTATTCTAAATTACAAAAGTTCAAAGCTCTTTTACCTTACCAGCCCTGAACAGGGCCCTTTGCGGGGCATGCCCCAAAGAATTCAGCTCTTTTGCCTGTAAAAAAAAACATACAATACCCCCCCCCAACATTACAACCCACCACCCACATACCCCTAATCTAACCCAAACCCCCCTTAAATAAACCTAACACTAAGCCGCTGAAGATCTTCCTACCTTGTCTTCACCATGCCAGGTTCACCGATCGGTCCAGAGTCTTGATCCAAGCCCAAGCGAGGGGCTGAAGAGTGACGTCCATCCTCGGGCTGAAGTCAGGATCCAAGCGGCGGCTGAAGAAATCCATCATCGGGCTGAAGTCGGAAGTCCATCATCGGGATGAAGTCTTCTATCAAGCCGCATCTTCAATCTTCTTTCTTCTGGAGCGGAGCCATCTTCTTTCCAACCGACGCGGATCCAACCTCTTCTAACGACGCCTACTCGCCGAATGAAGGTTCCTTTAAGGGACGTCATCCAAGATGGCGTCCCTCGAATTCCGATTGGCTGATAGGATTCTCCCTATGTATGTAGGATTCTATCAGCCAATCGGAATTAAGGTAGGAAAATTCTGATTGGCTGATGGAATCCAATCAGCCAATCAGATTGAGCTCGCATTCTATTGGCTGATCGGAAGTGGTGGGTTGTAATGTTGTGGGGGGGGTATTGTATGTTTTTATTTACAGGCAAAAGAGCTGAATTCTTTGGGGCATGCCCCGCAAAGGGCCCTGTTCAGGGCTGGTAAGGTAAAAGAGCTTTGAACTTTTGTAATTTAGAATAGGGTAGGGCATTTTTTTATTTTGGGGTCTTTGTTATTTTATTAGGGGGCTTAGAGTAGGTGTAATTAGTTTAAAATTGTTGTAATATTTTTCTAATGTTTGTAAATATTTTTTTATTTTTTGTAACTTAGTTCTTTTTTATTTTTTGTACTTTAGTTAGTTTATTTAATTGTATTTATTTGTAGGAATTGTATTTAATTTATTTATTGATAGTGTAGTGTTAGGTTTAATTGTAGATAATTGTAGGTATTTTATTTAATTAATTTATTGATAGTGTAGTGTTAGGTTTAATTGTAACTTAGGTTAGGATTTATTTTACAGGTAATTTTGTTATTATTTTAACTAGGTAACTATTAAATAGCTATTGTACCTGGTTAAAATAAATACAAAGTTGCCTGTAAAATAAATATTAATCCTAAAATAGCTACAATGTAATTATAATTTATATTGTAGCTATATTAGGGTTTATTTTACAGGTAAGTATTTAGCTTTAAATAGGAATAATTTATTTAATAAGAGTTAATTTATTTCGTTAGAATAAAATTATATTTAACTTAGGGGGGTGTTAGGGTTAGAATTAGCTTTAGGGGTTAAAAAATTTATTAGAGTAGCGGTGAGCTCCGATCGGCAGATTAGGGGTTAATAGTTGAAGTTAGGTGTCGGCGATGTTAGGGAGGGCAGATTTGGGGTTAATACTATTTATTATAGGGTTATTGAGGCGGGAGTGAGGCGGATTAGGGGTTAATAACTTTATTATAGTAGCGCTTAGGTCCGGTCGGCAGATTAGGGGTTAATAAGTGTAGACAGGTGGCGGCGACGTTGTGGGGGGCAGATTAGGGGTTAATAAATATAATATAGGGGTCGGCGGTGTTAGGGGCAGCAGATTAGGGGTTCATAGGGATAACGTAGCTGGCGGCGATGTGCGGTCGGCAGATTAGGGGTTAATAATAATATGCATGGTTCAGCGATAGCGGGGGCGGCAGATTAGGGGTTAATAAATATTATATAGGGGTCGGCGGTGTTAGGGGCAGCAGATTAGGGGTTCATAGGGATAACGTAGATGGCGGCGGTGTACGGAGCGGCAGATTAGGGGTTAAAAAATTTAATAGAGTGGCGGCGATGTGGGGGGACCTCGGTTTAGGGGTACATAGGTAGTTTATGGGTGTTAGTGTACTTTAGAGCACAGTAGTTAAGAGCTTTATAAACCGGCGTTAGCCCAGAAAGCTCTTAACTACTGACTTTTTTCTGCGGCTGGAGTTTGGTCGTTTGATTTCGAACGCTCACTTCAGCCAAGACTCTAAATACCGGCGTTAAAAAGATCCCATTGAAAAGATAGGATACGCAATTGACGTAAGGGGATCTGCGGTATGAAAAAGTCGCGGCTGGAAAGTGAGCGTTAGACCCTTTAATCACTGACTCCAAATACCAGAGGGCGGTAAAAACCAGCGTTAGGAGCCTCTAACGCTGGTTTTCACGGCTACCGCCCAACTCTAAATCTAGGCGTTAGGGTTTATTTTATAGGTAAGTATTTAGATTTAAATAGGAATATTTTAATTAATAATATAAATAATAATTAGATCTATTTTAATAAGAATTTAGTTAGGGGTGTTAGCGTTAGATAGGGTTATTATACTTAATATATATATATATTATAATAACGATATTAACTATATTAACCCTAATATAATTAGGGTTAATATAGTTAATATATATAATATAATAACTATATTAACTATATTAACCCTAATATAATTAGGGTTAATATAGTTAATATAGCTGGCGGCGGTGTAGGGGGATTAAATTAGGGGTTAATATTTTTAAAATAGATGGCGGCGGTGTAAGGGGCTCAGTTTAGGGGGTAGGTAAGGTAGATGGCGGCGGGGTAGGGGCTCACTTTAGTGGGTAGGTAAGGTAGCTGGCGGCGGGGTAGGTGCTCACTTTAGGGGGTAGGTTAGATAGATGGCGGCGGGGTAGGGGGCTCAGTTTAGGGGGTAGGTAAGATAGATGGCAGCGGTGTAAGGGACTCACATTAGGGGGTATGTAATGTAGCTTGCGACGGTGTAGGGGGATCACATTAGGGGGTTATACTTTTATTGTAGGTGGTGGCGGGGTCCGTGTGCGGCAGTTTAGGGGTTAATAACTTTATTAGGGATTGCGGCGGGGGATCGCGGTTGACAGGTAGATAGACATTGCGCATGCGTTAGGTTTTATTTAGCAGATCGCGGTTGACAGGTAGATAGACATTGCGCATGCATTAGGTGTTAGGTTTATTTAGCAGCTAGTTTAGGGAGTTACGGGGCTCCAATAGACAGCGTAAGGCTTACTACGGCTGCTTTTTGTGGCGAGGTGAAAATGGAGTAAGATTTCTCCATTTTCGCCACGTAAGTCCTTACGTTGTATATTGTATAACTGCGCTGGTTTGGTATACCTGCCTATGGCCCAAAAAACTACGGGCGACGGCAGAAATATACGAGCGTAACTTCTAGGTTACGCCGTATATAGGATACCAAACCAGCGCAAAATTCAGCGTCGCCGGCATTTGCGGGCGACGCTGCATATCGGATCGGGCCCCTGATATGAGTTGCACTGGGGTGACACTGTTTTGTTTTTTTAAATGTACACTACTGTTTCACCAGATAGGAGTTGCACTGGGGTGACACTGTGCCCTGGCAGGCACTGAAACGCACACGTGTGAAGGAAACTGACTGCTATTATTTCACAGTCAAAAAAGTGTTTTTTTTTTTAAATGTACACTACTGTTACACCAGTTATGAGTTGCACTGGGGTGACACTGTGCCCTGGCAGGCCCTGAAACGCACACGTGTGAAGGAAACTGACTGCTATTATTTCAAAGTCAAAAAAGTGTTGTTTTTTTTAAATGTACAGTACTGTTACACCAGATATGAGTGGTGGCACTGGGCAAGTAGGCACAGTATACGCTGTGAGCCTGACACACACGCTGGCAGGCAGGCAACTGCAATTAGATTACACAGGAAAAAAAAAAAAAAAGCAGACTGATGTTCTAGCCCTAAAAAGGGCTTTTTGGGGTGCTGTCCTTACAGCAGAGATCAGATGAGTCCTTCAGGACTGTAGTGGACACTGAATACACTAGCCTAGCTATCGATTTCCCTATTAAATCAGCAGCAGCTACACCGTCCCTCCTCTCACTAAGAATGCAGCTTCCGAATGAATCTAAAATGGATGCTGTCCAGGAGGTAGGAGGGTCTGGGAGGGAGGGTCTGCTGCTGATTGGCTGGAATGTGTCTGCTGACTGTGAGGTACAGGGTCAAAGTTTTACTCAATGATGACGAATAGGGGCGGATCGAACATCGCATATGTTCGCCCGCCGCGGCAAACACGAACAAGCTATGTTCGCCGGGAACTATTCGCCGGCGAACTTTTCGCGACATCACTAGATACATATTCGCAGTTACTTACAAGCATACATACACATATATACACACGTATACACATACACACATGCACACACATATACATACACATACAAGTGTACATACACAAATACACATACATACACACATGTATATGCATACACACATATATGCCCATTGATAGATATTGCTAAGCAATGATACCAGAACTGCTTGTGCAATATTAAATGACGACAGCGTATGCTGTCGGCATTTAGCGATGTCTGGCAGACATGATTCGCTACAGCAAATCATGTCCGCTCGCCATTTGATAATTCAGCCCCAAAGTGTCTTGTCTTATAATCTTCCTGTGCACTTGTAATAAACTATATTATTTTCCTTGCAGCCACCTTGTTCTTTGCCAGACTATCTGAAAAACCCACAACATATACAGATATACTCATACATACACACATGTACATGCATAAACACACACCTACATACACATATGTACACAAATAAACACACACATGCTTACACACGTGTACATGCATAAACACACACCTATATACACATATGTACACAAATAAACAAACAGCTATATACACATATGTACACAAATAAACACACACCTACATACACACATGTACACAAATAAACACACACCTGCATACACACATGTACATGCATAAAAACACACCTACATACACTCATGTATATGCATAAACACACAGCTACATACACACATGTACATGCATAAACACACACATACATACATATATGTTTACAAATGAACACACACGTACATACACACCTACCTACACATATGTACACAAACACACACCTGAATACACACATGTACATGCATTAACACACACCTACATACACATATGTACATGCATAAACACACACCTACACACACATATGTACATGCATAAACACACACCTACATACACATATGTACATAAACACACACCTACATACACACATATACATGCATAAACACACACCTACATACACATATGTACATGCATAAACACACACATACATACAGTATATGAACACAAATAAACACACACATACAATACATACACACGTGTACATGCATACACACACACCTACATACACATATGTACATGCATAAACACACATGCATACATATATGTACACAAATAAACACACCTACATGCACATATGTACACCAATAAACACACACCTACATACACATAAGTACACAAATAAACACACACCTACATGCACATATGTACACCAATAAACACACACCTGCATACACATATGTACACACATAAACACACACATACATAAATACTCACACACACATGTACACACACATACATGCACATATATATAAATAATCATACATACAAGTACACACATAAGCACACGCAAACATGTACACACATACATAATCTTAAGTACACAAACACAAACACATATAAACACACACAGACACACGCATAAATACACACATAAGCACACACACATAAATACACACATAAGCACACACAGAGACATACACATATAAATACACACATAAACACACACACAGACACACACACACATAAATACACACATAAGCACACACACATAGATACACAAATAAGCACACACACAGACATACACATATAAATACACAGATAAACACACACATATAAACACACACATAAGCACACGCACAGACATACACACATAAATACACGCATAAGCACACACACAGACATACACACATAAATACACGCATAAGCACACACACAGACATACACACATAAATGCACGCATAAGCACACACACAGACATACACACATAAATACACACATAAGCGCACACACACATACATACACACATACACACATAAGCACCCACACATAAATACACACATAAGCACACACACAGACATTCACATATAAATACACACATAAGCACACACACAGTCACACACACATAAATACACACATAAGCACACACACACACATAAATACACAAATAAGCACACACACAGACACACACACATAAATACACACAGACACACACATATAAATACACACATAAACACACACACAGACACACACACATAAGCACACACACAGACACACACACAGGCATACACACATAAATACACACATCACACACACAGACATACACACAAATACACACATAAGCACACACACATAAACACACACACATAAATACACACATCACACACAGACATACACACATAAATACACACATAAGGGATTAAATGCCCTACATCTCCTGAGTGTCTGCTTGTAACCTAACTTATCATAACTTAACACTTAACATAACTTTATTAAATAATAAATAACAACATAACACAGTTTGTGGGTGAAAGACCCGTGGGTCGCATTTATTGGTACCAGCCGTGGAACTGGCAGGTAACTTAACCACGGGTGGCGGCAATCGGGGCCTACATCTAACTATGGATAACCCCTTCTAGAAAATGGCCAAGGGACACCGCTGCAGACCACAAGGCGGAGATACTCACGCAGCTTTATTTAGGTTTTTTTTGGCCCAACAATAACCAGCCCGAGCACGCCCAAGCATACCAAGCCTGTGACGTCACCCTGACCGCAATGGCCGTTACTCAAACCTCCTTCCAGTCTGCAGCCGTGATCCTGACCACCCGCCAGATTAGGGTGCAAGCATTAGAAGCTCCAAACCTGTAGGTCCAGCCTTGACTTGACGAACAGCATGTCAATAACTGGGGAGTTCAAATTTACCATCCTTGGACTTAGGGAAGTAGTTCGAGTAACCCTCTTCCAGCCTCAGACACCTAGTCTCAAAGAGACCTAATGAAAACCGATTGCCGCCTTTTAGTATAGTTATCCGAATCAACAGTGCATTACAATTTCCAATCATTAATGCAGAGAATCAATCAATAATGCATTACCAGTGCCAATCCGTAATGCATACGAAATCGAATCAAAGGTGCATAACAAAACAACAACAGTGCATAACAAATTCAACAACAGTGCATAACAGTGATGGGAGGGTGGGGAAAGATCTTCTGGGATTCCACAGGAACAAAGAGGAAGTAGAATCCCTGCACATCCTTCTTATAAGGTTAGTAAACCCCTCCCAACACAATGCAACATTGTAACTAACACACACACACAGCAGCACTCACTCCTCCAGGCCTTAACCCTTAGCTACGTTCCGGGCTATTTGCCCTGCACTTTCTTAAGGGATTAAATGCCCTACATCTCCTGAGTGTCTGCTTGTAACCTAACTTATCATAACTTAACATAACTTTATTAAATAATAAATAACAACACAACACAGTTTGTGGGTGAAAGACCCGTGGGTCGCATTTATTGGTACCAGCTGTGGAACTGGCAGGTAACTTAACCACGGGTGGCGGCAATCAGGGCCTACATCTAACTATGGATAACCCCTTCTAGAAAATGGCTAAGGGACACCGCTGCAGACCACAAGGCAGAGATACTCACGCAGCTTTATTTAGGTTTTTTTTGGCCCAACAATAACCAGCCCGAGCACGCCCAAGCATACCAAGCCTGTGACGTCACCCTGACCGCAATGGCCGTTACTCAAACCTCCTTCCAGTCTGCAGCCGTGATCCTGACCACCCGCCACAAGAGACTGACCTGCATATTCACTGGTCCTGACTCTTGCCGCTACCCTATACTCTTAGGAGTAACTCCTGCCTGATGTTCTGCAAGAACAAATCTACTCCTGCCGGTTCTAAATGAACCGCATCCTGCCTATACATACCCTTATGGGCTGCCGAGATGTTCCCGTGCTCTACCACAAAACCCTTGAGTTCAACTGCCTGCTTCCTCAGGTCCCTATTGATCTTTTTCCTGACCTGGAAAGCCGCCTTATGACACATTCGACCACCCGATTCTCACACCTGGAAACCAGAGTTTGAACTGCCTCAGGTCTGACTGCATTGCCCTGATTAGATCCAATGTGGGGATGGCCCCCACATCGTTGCCGCCAGCATGTATTATCTGAATGTGGGGGTTTTCCCACCTTCTCGCGGCATTCTGGAGCAATGCAGGCAGATCTGCCCAGGCCAAGCCTCTGCGCCCTAGCCAACGTAACACAGCCCTGGACGAAGGAAATCATAGCTGCTGTCCTCCTGGCATGGCTGCAGCTCTAATTGCGGCCCAGTGCACATATGAATGGCCGACGATCCACACCCGTACAGGACCTGGACGTGTTTCTGAAAAAAAAGAGAACAAGAGTTAGCCCGCTTGCAGTAGACCAGATCCTCACCACCTTGGCCCATTACCTTTAGGTATTGCCCCCGCAAGCCCCCCAACCTTGCATACTTGACCCTTGATCCCCGTTTTCTCACACATACAGCAGCCTAACATAGGACTTATACCGCTGCGACCTCCACCGCCCTAATGAGCGGATGCGATCTGAGGACCAACCCAACTCCGCTGCCATCGTCGCTGCCCCCACTCGGAAGGAGTGTGGGGCAATCCGAGACCCGTCAAGACCAGCCGTTTGCGCTGCCCTACCTAAAACCTTCCCAAACTGGTATCTGGTCAGCGGGTCTCCATTGGCATGTATTAGAAACCTGGAGGAGCCTCCTGGCCGCACTTCCAGGTAAGATGACACTAGCCGCACAGGGCAACAGGAAACACCAGGCTGCCCCGGCAAGGAAAGCCAAGCCCCCCGGCCCTCCTGGTCGGTTTTGGACCTGGGAATGAACAATAGCACGGAGTCATCCGCCAATCTGACATGGCTGTGCATGACCCCCCCTGTGGCCGCCGTTTTGGCTCGCGGTACCAACTCGCCCACCCTTAATGCGCCGTGAAACGCCAGGCCGAAGGCCGCCCCGAAGAGCCGAGCCTCGAAAGGTGAGGAACATACCTCTGGTAGGACCACCAGTAACTTTACCAGCCGTTCCGCCGTAATGGGCTCCCTTGCGTCTCGTCGTGGAACTTCCAGACGGCCCCACCCTCTAATAAGCTGCTTCACAAGGAAGGAGCACGACTCGTCTTTGAAAGCGTATAGCCTGCAGAAGAAGGCCACAGCCGATAGCCTCGCGACCACCGCCCCCTTTTTTGCTCGCTTACCTCTCAGGTCCGCCAGCCAGTGCAACAGAAACCCCTGTTCACCCTCACAGGAAGGGAACTCACGTAGGTCGCAGAAACCTACCCACTCGCTCCAGTACCTTACGTATGCTGACCCTGTGCTGGGTGCCAACGAAGCCCGCAACAAAGGAATCAGTTGCTGTAGTCCTTCGCCATCTGCCACAAAAAGAGAGGGCAAGGAAGACCATTAGGAGCCGCGGCAGGTGCCGCAGCCCTAAATGCCTCCCACTGGAACCGAGACAATGCATCAGCAACTATATTCTGCACCCCTGGCACATGGCGGGCCCTAAAGTCAATGTTCCATTGCAAACATCTCAACACCAGGTGCCGCAAATAATGCACCACCACAGGCGATGAAGCTGAAAGCCTGTTAACCGCAAACACCACGCTGAGATTATCCGTCCAGAAAATCACAGCCCTGTTACTAAACAGGTGACCCCACAGTTCCACTGCCACCAGTATAGGAAACAATTCCAGAAAGCAGAGATTGCATGTAAGCCCTCTGCCCGTCCACTCGGTCGGCCAGGGCTCCGCACTCCATGCCCCCTCAAAGTAAGCCCCATACCCGGATGCTCCAGCGGCATCCGTGAACAGATGCAGTGCTTGGTTAGATATTGGATCACCTCGCCACATGCAGATGCCGTTAAAGTCCTGGAGAAACCTCTCCCAGACCTGCAAGTCCGCCACGAGATCCCTCGTGATGCGAATGCGCGATGCCGGAGCCCTACCTCCGCCCAAACACCGCTCTAACCGCTTGCTGAACACCCTACCCCACGGGATAACTCTCCCCGCGAAGTTAAGGAGACCAAGGAGCGACTGCAGCTCCCTAAGCGAACACGTCTGCGCCGAAACCATGGCACGAACTGTCGCCAACATCTTGGCAACCTTTTCTTTAGGCAACCTACACTCTCCTGCCACTGAATCAATTTCGATGCCTAAGAACGTCAAGCACGTGCACGGCCCCTCCGTCTTATCCTCTGCTAGAGGAACCCCAAACCTGGCCATCATGAACCTCATGACTTTCATTAAAGAGGCACATTCTTGCGAGTTGGCCGCCCCTACCAGGAGAAAGTCGTCCAAGTAGTGCGCAACTCTGTCACTGCCAGCCACCGAGACCACCGCCCAGTGCAGGAAAGTGCTGAATGCTTCGAAATACGCGCAGGATATCGAACAGCCCATGGGCAGACAACGGTCAACATAATAACCCCCTTCAAACCAACACCCCATCAGCCTGAAGGATGAAGGGTGAATTGGGAGAAGCCGAAACGCGGATTCTATGTCTAACTTCGCCATCAATGCTCCAGGGCCCCGTTCCATGACCATAGCCAGCGCGTCGTCAAACGACTGGCAATGGACTGAGCTCAATGCCTCCGGAATGGCGTCGTTTACCGACTGTCCCTTCGGATAGGAGAGGTGTTGTATGAGCCGGAACTTACCAGTTTCCTTTTTGGGGACGACCCCCAGCGGGGAAACGACCAAATCCGGCAGTGGCAATTCCCCTGCAACCCTACTCAAGGCCACTTCTTTTCCCAGCTTCTCCCTGACTGCCTCAGGGTACTGAGAAGCCGATTTCAGGTTCTTCCTGTCTCGTGCTCCCACTACTCGACCGACTACCGGGATTATGAAACCCTCACGCAAGCCGCTATCTAAAAGCTGAGCAGCCGCCCTGTCCGGGTACCTGCTCAACCATTTGCCAATGACCTGGACATTAAGGGGCGAATCCGCCCTTACTCCCAGCGCCTCCCTTGCCCCCAAACCGATCAGTTTGGGTATCTCGCTTCTTGGAGCAATCAGCTCCAGGGTGTTGTCCGCTGCAGAACTTACAGACGTGCTTGAACGTGCACGATGTGCCCCTCTCGCACGCTTTGTCCTGATATCGCCAGCACACACCCCCTTGCCGCCGTCGAAAGCGCAGTGTCTGCCTACCCCCAGGTGATACCGCCGTGGAGCCCCCCTGCGCCCTCCTTTCCGCATCGAGATGCGCCCATAGGTGCAAATCCATTGTGCCAAAATCCAGCAATGGGTTGCCCACCTTCTTTTTCCGATATAGCATATCGTACTCTCTCCACGCACCATCAGCAAACTTTCTGTGTACTGCATCAATGGTGTCGACGTACTTAAAGAGGGCAGTCCCCTGATCAGGAAACCTCTCCAAGTAGCAAGTGGCGTAGACCCGGAAACACCGATGCCACTCCTCAAGGGTATCGGGTCGCCTACATTTCTTAGGGCCCGTACCATCCTCCGCCATTTCTTTAAACTTAAAAGCCTCGGCAGACAGTTCAAACATGTTCACATACTTACCGTCCTGGATACGCTTCACCGTCTTAGACTTAAGGTGTGCATGCAAACTGTGTACCTGGCACAAATAAGTATCCCCATGTACCGCTGCCTTTCTGTTCACCACCTGTGGTGACCCCCGAGCAACCCCTAGGAGTTGAGATGACTGCGCCACACTACTGGCATTGCCATCCCCCTGATTGCCCCTGCTCATCTTTCTCAACATTCTATACATCCTCCTATGCCCTTTCGTGTGCAAGCCCAGGGACCCATCTATCTCAGACCCTGAACCTGACCCACTAGAGCTGGAAGAATTACACCGCCCCCTAGGTAAACCAAGTTGCAACTCACCAGAGGAAGCACCCGATGCGGCCTGTCCTTGTCCAGAAGCACTGCTGACTCCCCTAGGCACAAGAGCTCCAGAACTCTGAGTCGCCATGTCCCTGCTGGATGAGGATGTCCTGGGTACCTGCAAAATAGAATCCAAGAGGGGAGTACCTCGGGAAGAGCCAGCCGTCTCCTCCCTATCCACCCTTTCCCCACATTCTAGATACCCTTCCCGGTCGCTATCACTCACACCGCATGCCAGACTCACATCATCATCCGTACTAGTGGCCATCCCACTAGCCGAATCCTCTTGAAATCTCACGGTCCTATTCCGACCCTGAGATTTCGATCCCCTGGCCTGTCTTACCAGCCCCCTCCCAGGGCTCTCCAGGCCTTCCCCAGGGCCATCGCTAATGCTAGCATGCCCCCTTTTCACAGCCCCCCTCGTGGCTATTTGCCCCGACCGTGCTGGTGAGGTCCTGTTGGGCGTCATTATACCCTGCAGGCCTTACTCCTGGGGCTCCGCTACCGCGGTGTCACCCGCTGAGCTATTCTCCACAACGGCCCCCTTATGTGCGGTCTTAGCCGTGGGGGCCTTTCCTTTACTTTGGGCCGCAGCGCGTGCGGGAGCCGCCTTAGCTTTGCCCCCTCCTAACGTAGGCCGCGAGCGCGAGGAGGGTGCCCTCTCGGCATTCCCTCCTTTATTGCTTGTGCCCGCTGCTGCTCTGGTGCACACTCCCTGCTGCGCCCCCCCCGGAGTGCCCCCCGAGGGGCTTTGCTGCCCCGCTTCCTCATTGTCACTTGCCCCATGACTCGTTGCTGTTGCCCTCTGCCCTGGCCTGCCATGTGCCCCCTCGGCCTCCTGGGGCCTAACTGTCTTGCCCCCAAGAGCGGGTGTCCCCCCCCGAGGTGCTCCCTTCTTACCTTCGGAGCCAGGGGGGAACGATCCGCTCTGTTCGCCGTCCGGATTGCGAGTGCCGCGAGCGGAAGTGACGTCACCGGAAGTGACGCAAGGACACGCGACGCCACCGGAAGTCGACGCGACGGCCATTTTGGATGCCACGAGGGACGACGAACCGGAGGCCTGCACACTACCATAGGCCGAAGCCTGGGCCTGAAGTACCGCCGGACCCGACGACACACCCGCGAGGACCGCCGCCAAGGACTGTAAGAGGGACACCGCCGCCGCCCCCGATTCGCCGGAGAGGACCACCGCCGCAGGTAAGGCCGCACTGCTCCCACTACCAACGCCAACGGAACCCTCCCCAGAGATACCCGAACCCCTTATGGCCTCGCTGGGCCCCGCAACTACAGGCCCCTGCCTAAGGCCTACTCTGGGACCCCCGAAGCAGAAACCGGAGCTCCCCTGGGACCCCCTAGGCCCTACGCCTGACCCGCCAAGCGCCCCTGCTCGCCCCTCAGGCCCTACATCCCCTGGGGGCCTACACTCCAACCTGACCGGCTGACAAGCCTGTCCGGGCCCACCATCCCCTACTAAATTCTCCCGTGCAGGAGAAGAAAATAACACCGGGCTACCCTCCCCCCCTAAGGGAGAAACGGGCAGACACAGCCCAGACCCATGGCCCAGACCCACCGTGACATTTCCAGATGGGGATGGTGCGACCCAATCAACGTCCTCTAACTCCATTTCTTCCCATTCTCCAGATTCGCCTTCCATTGAAAGAATGCTGCAAACTGCTAAGCTGAAAGATCTTCTGGGATTCCACAGGAACAAAGAGGAAGTAGAATCCCTGCACATCCTTCTTATAAGGTTAGTAAACCCCTCCCAACACAATGCAACATTGTAACTAACACACACACACAGCAGCACTCACTCCTCCAGGCCTTAACCCTTAGCTACGTTCCCGGCTACTTGCCCTGCACTTTCTTAAGCACATACACAGACATACACACATAAATACACACATAAGCACACACACAGACATACACACATAAATACACACATAAACACACACACAGACATACACACATAAATACACACATAAGCATACACACATAAACACACACACAGAAACACACACATAAATACACACATAAGCACACACACAGACATACACACAGACATACACACAGACATACACACATAAGCACACACACAGACATACACACAGACATACACACAGACATACACACATAAGCACACACACATACACTAATTGTAAAAGCATTGCTGTACATAGTAACATCTAGTTATTGGATATAAATTCCACACAAACTTGTGAGATGTTTCCCAGTAAGACGTGAGCTTGTCTTTTATTATACAACTAGTCCTAAAGCCCATTCACACGGGCCATTTTTTTGCAGTACAGCGGTCCCACCCCTTTCTCTCTCTCTCTCTCTCTCTCTCTCTCTCTCTCTCTCTCTCTCTCTTTTGCTCTCTCTCCCCCTCTCTTTTGCTGTCTCTCTCTCCCCCTCTCTTTTGCTCTCTCTCTCTCCCCCCTCTCTTTTGCGCTCTCTCTCTCTTCTCTTTTGCTCTCTCTCTCTCTTCTCTTTTGCTCTCTATCTCTCCCCCTCTCTTTTGCTCTCTCTCTCCCCCCTCTCTATTGTAACAATCCAATCTACTTGCTTAGTTATACTATTATCCACCTGCACACATACACAAGCACGCACATATATATACGTTTCTATCTGTCTGTTAATATGCAGGAACACACATACACAAGCACGCACCTATATATACACATTTCTGTCTGTCTGTTAATATGCAGGAACACATGAGCACAAGTGTATGTATATATATATAATATTCCACAGGAACCCAGCACTCACTTAACGTTGCAGCTCCCAGGGTGCCCACCAAATATTCTTGGAGGACACTATATATATATATATATATATATATATATATAACACGGGAGGGGTCAGCACTCTCAGGCCGGACCGGGTACACATCCTATGACCCTGTAAATAATAACATGCACAGCCCTGGGTGCAAAACAGCACTCTCAGGAAGCTGCACTGTCACCAGAGTCACAGGCAGTTAGCCCCAGAGTGCTGACCCCTCCCGTGTTTTGTATATGTTTGGGGAGATTACATAAGCCTGTGCACCCTTCATTTTTACACAGTTGTTTGATTGTGAGCCTGCATTGTGTGGCTGTTTAGGGACCCAGGTTTTTGGAAGAGACCTTGACGAGGTACCTGGGCTTTCCCATTTGGCCAGATGCGGTAACTAATTCTTCCATTGCTGCTTTATATCTTAGTTGAGAGCTTGTGAGTGAGTGCTGGACTTTTTCTGTGTTATATTAATGTATTATTTTTTTGTAATTTTCCCTGTTTGGGCCTTGCACCCAGGCCTGCCTGGGGCTAACTGCCTGTGACTCTGGTGACAGTGCAGCTTCCTGAGAGTGCTGTTTTGCACCCAGGGCTGTGCATGTTACAGGGTCATAGGATGTGTACCCGGTCCGGCCGGAGAGTGCTGAACCCTCCCGTGTTTTGTATATGTTTGGGGAGATTACATAAGCCTGTGCACCCTTCATTTTTACACAGTTGTAACACTGCTCAAAATCTACTCTGGCATTTATGCAGAGGAACAAGTACAATGTTCTGGAAGTCCCCAGACCTGAATATCATTGAAAAAATGTGGGGTGATTTGAAGCGGGCTGTCCATGCTTGGCAACCATCTAACCTAACTGAACTGGAGATGTTTTGCAAGGAGGAATGGTCCAAAATACCTTCATCCAGACACTCATTACAGGCATATAGGAAGCGTCTAGAGGCTGTTATTTCTGCTAAAGGAGGCTCTACTAAATATAATTGCAATATTTCTGTTGGGGTGCCCACATTTATGCAACTAATTTCCTTTTGATGCATATTGCACGTTTTCTGTTAATCCAATAAACCTAATTTCACTACTGAAATATTACTGTGTCCTTCAGTTATTTGATAGATCAAAATGAAATTTCTGATCCAAAAACCCAATTATTTATAAATGAAAATCTTGGAAATTGTCAGGGGTGCCTAAACTTTTGCATACGACTGTATATACACATTTCTGTCTGTCTGTTAATATCCTAATATGCAGGAACACACATATACAAGCACACACACACACACACACACACACACACACATATATATATATATATATATATATATATATATATATATATATATATATACATACATTACCGTCTGTCTGTTAATCTGCAGAAACACATGAACACAAGCACACACATATATATATATATATATATATATATATATATATATATATATATATATATATATATACACACACATTTCTTTCTGTCTGTTAATCTGCAGGAACACACATACACAAGCACACACACATATATATATATACACATGTCTGTCTGTTAATCTGCAGGAACACACATACACAAGCACACACATATATATACACATGTCTGTCTGTCTGTTAATATGCAGGAACACATGATCACAAGCACGCACATACTGTATAGATATACCTTTATGTGTGTTTACACAAATTAGAGAAAGATACACAAAGGAAGTAATGTTCTGTTTATTAGTTGCCCTGTGACCTCTAATCTGACAAAGGGGGTAAAGTCCAGACTGGCCGTATTTACTTAATGCTGCGTCTTATCCACTTTACCATAACCCTTTGGCAAACAGGCGGGGTAACGAATACTGTGAGAAACTACCCAGCACGGAGCAGAGGAGCCTCGTGTGTGGTGAGTACCAGGGCTCTGGGCTATTGTGTGTGTGTATTTATCAGTATGTATGACTATATGTGTATAGGTGTGTATGTATCAGTATGTGTGTATGTATGACTATATGTGTATAGGTGTGTATGTATCAGTATGTGTGTATGACTATATGTGTATAGGTGTGTATGTATCAGTATGTGTGTATGTATGACTATATGTGTATAGGTGTGTATGTATCAGAATGTGTGTATGTATGACTATATGTGTATAGGTATGTATGTATCAGTATGTGTGTATGTATGACTATATGTGTATAGGTGTGTATGTATCAGTATGTGTGTATGTATGACTATATGTGTATAGGTGTGTATGTATCAGTATGTGTGTATGTATGACTATATGTGTATAGGTGTGTATGTATCAGTATGTGTGTATGTATGACTATATGTGTATAGGTGTGTATGTATCAGTATGTGTGTATGTATGTGTATATGTGTATAGGTGTGTATGTTTCAGTATGTGTGTATGTATGACTATATGTGTATAGGTGTGTATGTATCAGTATGTGTGTATGTATGACTATATGTGTATAGGGGTGTATGTAT
Source organism: Bombina bombina (assembly GCF_027579735.1). Lineage (NCBI taxonomy): Eukaryota > Metazoa > Chordata > Amphibia > Anura > Bombinatoridae > Bombina > Bombina bombina. Next base: position 624,080,897 of record NC_069505.1, read on the forward strand.
CAGTATGTGTGTATATGTGCATAGGTGTGTATGTATCAGTATGTGTGTATGTATGACTATATGTGTATAGGTGTGTATATATTAGTATGTGTGTATGTATGACTATATGTGTATAGGTGTGTATGTATCAGTATGTGTATGTATGACTATATGTGTATAGGTGTGTATGTATCAGTATATGTATATGACTATATGTGTATAGGTGTGTATGTATCAGTATGTGTGTATATATGACTATATGTGTATAGGTCTGTATGTATCAGTATGTGTGTATGACTATGTGTATAGGTGTGTATGTATCAGTATGTGTGTATGACTATATGTGTATAGGTGTGTATGTATCAGTATGTGTGTATGACTATATGTGTATAGGTGTGTATGTATCAGTATGTGTGTATGACTATATGTGTATAGGTGTGTATGTATGACTATATGTGTATAGGTGTGTATGTATCAGTATGTGTGTATGTATGACTATATGTGTATAGGTGTGTATGTATCAGTATGTGTGTATGTATGACTATATGTGTATAGGTGTGTATGTATCAGTATGTGTGGCTATATGTGTGTATGTATCAGTATATGTGTATAGGTGTGTATGTATCAGTATGTGTGCATGTATGACTGTGTATAGGTGTGTATGTATCAGTATGTGTGTATGTATGACTATATGTGTATAGGTGTGTATGTATCAGTATGTGTGTATGTATGACTATATGTGTATAGGTGTGTATGTATCAGTATGTGTGTATGTATGACTATATGTGTATAGGTGTGTATGTATCAGTATGTGTGTATGTATGACTATATGTGTATAGGTGTGTATGTATCAGTATGTGTGTGTAACTATATGTGTATAGGTGTGTATGTATGACTGTGTATAGGTGTGTATGTATCAGTATGTGTGTATGACTATATGTGTATAGGTTTGTATGTATCAGTATGTGTGTATGTATCAGTATGTGTGTATGTATGACTATATGTGTATAGGTGTGTATGTATCAGTATGTGTGTATGTATGACTATATGTGTATAGGTGTGTATGTATCAGTATGTGTGTATGTATGACTATATGTGTATAGGTGTGTATGTATCAGTATGTGTGTGTAACTATATGTGTATAGGTGTGTATGTATGACTGTGTATAGGTGTGTATGTATCAGTATGTGTGTATGACTATATGTGTATAGGTTTGTATGTATCAGTATGTGTGTATGTATCAGTATGTGTGTATGTATGACTATATGTGTATAGGTGTGTATGTATCAGTATGTGTATGTATGACTATATGTGTATAGGTGTGTATGTATCAGTATGTGTGTATGTATGACTATATGTGTATAGGTGTGTATGTATCAGTATGTATGTATATATGACTATATGTGTATAGGTGTGTATGTATCAGTATGTATGGCTATATGTGTGTATGTATCAGTATATGTGTATGTATGACTATATGTGTATAGGTATGTATGTATCAGTATGTGTGTATGTATGACTATATGTGTATAGGTATGTATGTATCAGTATGTGTGTATATATGACTATATGTGTACAGGTGTGTATGTATCAGTATGTGTGTATGTATGACTATATGTTTATAGGTGTGTATGTATCAGTATGTGTGTATGTATGACTATATGTGTATAGGTGTGTATGTATCAGTATGTGTATGTATGACTATATGTGTATAGGTATGTATGTATCAGTATGTGTGTATGTATGACTATATGTGTATAGGTGTGTATGTATCAGTATGTGTGTATGTATGACTATATGTGTATAGGTATGTATGTATCAGTATATGTGTATGTATGACTATATGTGTATAGGTGTGTATGTATCAGTATATGTGTATGTATGACTATATGTGTATAGGTGTGTATGTATCAGTATGTGTGTATGTATCAGTATGTGTGTATGTCTGACTATATGTGTATAGGTGTGTATGTATCAGTATGTATGGCTATATGTGTGTATGTATCAGTATGTGTGTATGTATGACTATATGTGTATAGGTGTGTATGTATCAGTATATGTGTATGTATGACTATATGTGTATAGGTGTGTATGTATCAGTATATGTGTATGTATGACTATATGTGTATAGGTGTGTATGTATCAGTATGTGTGTATGTATCAGTATGTGTGTATGTATGAGTATGTGTGTATAGTAGTGTATGTATCAGTATGTGTGTATGTATGACTATGTGTATATGTGTATGTATCAGTATGTGTGTATGTATGACTATATGTGTATAGGTGTGTATGTATCAGTATGTGTGTATGTATGACTATATGTGTATAGGTGTGTATGTATCAGTATGTGTGTATGTATGACTATATGTGTATAGGTGTGTATGTATCAGTATGTGTGTATGTATGACTATATGTGTATAGGTGTGTATGTATCAGTATGTGTGTATGTATGACTATATGTGTATAGGTATGTATGTATCAGTATGTGTGTATGTATGACTATATGTGTATAGGTGTGTATGTATCGGTATGTGTGTATGTATGACTATATGTGTATAGGTGTGTATGTATCAGTATGTGTGTATATATGACTATATGTGTATAGGTGTGTATGTATCAGTATGTGTGTATGACTATATGTGTATAGGTGTGTATGTATCAGTATGTGTATGTATTAGTATATGTGTATAGGTGTGTATGTATCAGTATATGTGTGTATGTATGACTATAGGTGTGTATGTATCAGTATGTGTGTATGTATGACTATAGGTGTGTATGTATCAGTATGTGTGTATGTATGACTATATGTGTATTGGTGTGTATGTATCAAGTATGTGTGCATATATATGACTATGTGTATATGACTATATGTGTATAGATGTGTATGTATGACTATATGTGTATAGGTGTGTATATATTAGTATGTGTGTATGTATGACTATATGTGTATAGGTGTGTATGTATCAGTATGTGTATGTATGACTATATGTGTATAGGTGTGTATGTATCAGTATATGTATATGACTATATGTGTATAGGTGTGTATGTATCAGTATGTGTATATATATGACTATATGTGTATAGGTGTGTATGTATCAGTATGTGTGTATTTATGACTATATGTGTATTGGTGTGTATATATCAGTATATGTGTATGTTTAACTATATGTGTATAGATGTGTATGTATCAGTATGTGTGTATGTATGACTATATGTGTATAGGTGTGTATGTATCAGTATGTGTGTATATATGTGTATATGTGCATAGGTGTGTATGTATCAGTATGTGTGTATTTATGACTATATGTGTATTGGTGTGTATGTATGACTATATGTGTATAGGTGTGTATATATCAGTATATGTGTATGTTTAACTATATGTGTATAGATGTGTATGTATCAGTATGTGTGTATGTATGACTATATGTGTATAGGTGTGTATGTATCAGTATGTGTGTATATATGTGTATATGTGCATAGGTGTGTATGTATCAGTATGTGTGTATGTATGACTATATGTGTATAGGTGTGTATGTATCAGTATATGTGTATGTATGACTATATGTGTATAGGTGTGTATGTATCAGTATGTGTGTATATATGTGTATATGTGCATAGGTGTGTATGTATCAGTATGTGTGTATATATGACTATATGTGTATAGGTGTGTATATATCAGTATGTGTGTATGTATGACTATATGTGTATAGGTGTGTATGTATCAGTATGTATGTATATATGACTATATGTGTATAGGTGTGTATGTATCAGTATGTATGGCTATATGTGTGTATGTATCAGTATATGTGTATGTATGACTATATGTGTATAGGTATGTATGTATCAGTATGTGTGTATGTATGACTATATGTGTATAGGTGTGTATGTATCAGTATGTGTGTATGTATGACTATATGTGTATAGGTGTGTATGTATCAGTATGTGTGTATGTATGACTATATGTGTATAGGTGTGTATGTATCAGTATGTGTGTATGTATGACTTAATGTGTATAGGTGTGTATGTATCATTATCAGTATATGACTATATGTGTATAGATGTGTATGTTTCAGTATGTGTGTATGTATGACTATATGTGTATAGGTGTGTATGTATCAGTATGTGTGTATGTATGACTATATGTGTATAGGTGTGTATGTATCAGTATGTGTGTGTAACTATATGTGTATAGGTGTGTATGTATCAGTATGTGTGTAACTATATGTGTATAGGTGTGTATGTATCAGTATGTGTGTATGTATGACTATATGTGTATAGGTGTGTATGTATCAGTATCTGTATATGACTATATGTGTATAGATGTGTATGTTTCAGTATGTGTGTGTAACTATATGTGTATAGGTGTGTATGTATCAGTATGTGTGTATGTATGACTATATGTGTATAGGTGTGTATGTATCAGTATGTGTGTACGTATGACTATATGTGTATAGGTGTGTATGTATCGGTATGTGTGTATGTATGACTATATGTGTATAGGTTTTTATGTATCAGTATGTGTGTATATATGTGTATAGGTGTGTATGTATCAGTATGTGTGTATGTGACTATATGTGTATAGGTTTTTATGTATCAGTATGTGTGTATATATGTGTATAGGTGTGTATGTATCAGTATGTGTGTATGTATGACTATATGTGTATGTATCAGTATGTGTGTATGTATGACTATATGTGTATAGGTGTGTATGTATCAGTATGTGTGTATGTATAACTATATGTGTATAGGTGTGTATGTATCAGTATGTGTGTATGTATCAGTATATGTGTATAGGTATGTATGTATCAGTATGTGTGTATGTATGACTATATGTGTATAGGTATGTATGTATCAGTATGTGTGTATGTATGACTATATGTGTATAGGTGTGTATGTATCAGTATGTGTGTATGACTATGTGTATAGGTGTGTATGTATCAGTATGTGTGTATATATGACTATATGTGTATAGGTGTGTATATATGACTATATGTGTATAGGTGTGTATGTATCAGTATGTGTGTATGTATCAGTATGTGTGTATGTATCAGTATGTGTGTATGTATAACTATATGTGTATAGGTGTGTATGTATCAGTATGTGTGTGTAACTATATGTGTATAGGTGTGTATGTATCAGTATGTGTGTATGTATGACTATATGTGTATAGGTGTTTATGTATCAGTATCTGTATATGACTATATGTGTATAGATGTGTATGTTTCAGTATGTGTGTATGTATGACTATATGTGTATAGGTGTGTATGTATCAGTATGTGTGTACGTATGACTATATGTGTATAGGTGTGTATGTATCGGTATGTGTGTATGTATGACTATATGTGTATAGGTTTTTATGTATCAGTATGTGTGTATATATGTGTATAGGTGTGTATGTATCAGTATGTGTGTATGTGACTATATGTGTATTGGTGTGTATGTATCAGTATGTGTGTATGTATGACTATATGTGTATGTATCAGTATGTGTGTATGTATGACTATATGTGTATAGGTGTGTATGTATCGGTATGTGTGTATGTATGACTATATGTGTATAGGTTTTTATGTATCAGTATGTGTGTATATATGTGTATAGGTGTGTATGTATCAGTATGTGTGTATGTGACTATATGTGTATTGGTGTGTATGTATCAATATGTGTGTATGTATAACTATATGTGTATAGGTGTGTATGTATCAGTATGTGTGTATGTATAACTATATGTGTATACATGTGTATGTATCAGTATGTGTGTATGTATAACTATATGTGTATAGGTGTGTATGTATCAGTATGTGTGTATGTATCAGTATATGTGTATAGGTATGTATGTATCAGTATGTGTGTATGTATGACTATATGTGTATAGGTATGTATGTATCAGTATGTGTGTATGTATGACTATATGTGTATAGGTGTGTATGTATCAGTATGTGTGTATGACTATGTGTATAGGTGTGTATGTATCAGTATGTGTGTATATATGACTATATGTGTATAGGTGTGTATATATGACTATATGTGTATAGGTGTGTATGTATCAGTATGTGTGTATGTATCAGTATGTGTGTATGTATCAGTATGTGTGTATGTATAACTATATGTGTATAGGTGTGTATGTATCAGTATATGTATATGACTATATGTGTATAGGTGTGTATGTATCAGTATGTGTATGTATGACTATATGTGTATAGGTGTGTATGTATCAGTATATGTATATGACTATATGTGTATAGGTGTGTATGTATCAGTATGTGTGTATATATGACTATATGTGTATAGGTATGTATGTATCAGTATGTGTGTATGTCTGACTATATGTGTATAGGTGTGTATGTATCAGTATGTGTGTATGTATGACTATATGTGTATAGGTGTGTATGTATCAGTATGTGTATGTATGACTATATGTGTATAGGTGTGTATGTATCAGTATGTGTGTATGTATGACTATATGTGTATAGGTGTGTATGTATCAGTATGTGTATGTATGACTATATGTGTATAGGTGTGTATGTATCAGTATGTGTGTATGTATGACTATATGTGTATGTATCAGTATGTGTATATGACTATATGTATATGTATCAGTATGTGTATATGACTATATGTGTATAGATGTGTATTTATGACTATATGTGTATAGGTGTGTGTATATTAGTATGTGTGTATATATGACTATATGTGTATAGGTGTGTATGTATCAGTATGTATGTATATATGATTATATTTGTATAAGTGTGTATTTATCAGTATGTGTGTATTTATGACTATATGTGTATTGGTGTGTATGTATGACTATATGTGTATAGGTGTATATATATCAGTATATGTGTATGTTTAACTATATGTGTATGGATGTGTATGTATCAGTATGTGTGTATGTATGTGTATATGTGTATAGGTGTGTATGTATCAGTATGTGTGTATGTATGACTATATGTGTATAGGTTTGTATGTATCGGTATGTGTGTATTTAAGACTATATGTGTATGTATGACAATATGTATGACTGTGTATAGGTGTGTATGTATCAAGTATGTGTGCATATATATGACTGTGTATAGGTTTGTATGTATCAGTATGTGTATATGACTATATGTGTATAGATGTGTATGTATTACTATATGTGTATTGATGTGTTTATATTAGTATGTGTGTTATATATGACTATATGTGTATAGGTGTGTATGTATCAGTATCAGTATATGACTATATGTGTATAGATGTGTATGTTTCAGTATGTGTGTATGTATGACTATATGTGTATAGGTGTGTATGTATCAGTATGTGTGTATGTATGACTATATGTGTATAGGTGTGTATGTATCAGTATGTGTGTGTAACTATATGTGTATAGGTGTGTATGTATCAGTATGTGTGTATGTATGACTATATGTGTATAGGCGTGTATGTATCAGTATGTGTGTGTAACTATATGTGTATAGGTGTGTATGTATCAGTATCTGTATATGACTATATGTGTATAGATGTGTATGTTTCAGTATGTGTGTATGTATGACTATATGTGTATAGGTGTGTATGTATCAGTATGTGTGTATGTATCAGTATATGTGTATAGGTGTGTATGTATCAGTGTGTGTATGTATCAGTATATGTGTATAGGTGTGTATGTATGACTATATGTGTATAGGTGTGTATATATCAGTATATGTGTATGTTTAACTATATGTGTATAGATGTGTATGTATCAGTATGTGTGTATGTATTACAATACAAAAAATAATAGGGGGCGCCCTTGAGAGTAACCTATATAATTGTAACTTCCTAAATAGACAATTATATCTATATGATGATATGCAGTATAAAAAGATAGATGATATATTACCATATAATGCACCTTTGGGTACACATATATAATTAATAAGAATTATAATAACTTGTATATATAATATGGATAGAGTACAAATAAATTAACCTGTACAAATAATAGTCACAATGTTGATAAGACAGTTATATATCACTCAAATATGGTAAATATTGGGTGATGATGATCACTATATTGTCCTTTATAAGGATCTTGATAGTAGAATACAAAGGCAGCAATCTGTAGTGGTCCAGGCCAGGATCCAATTAAGCAATCTAAAATATCAAACAGAAACAGATGCGCCACATGGCCCAATATTGTAGGTTCCAAAGGTAGGTAGATTTTGCTATATAATTGCACTCACATGTAATGGAGCACCTCAATTGGTGCAAGTGACACAGTCTGGGATCTATAACAGTCACCCAGCAGACCGGCCTCTCGACTTGTTGCAGGGTCTGTGTGAGATAGAAAACACAAAAAAGCCTATATGGCCTAGTATTGTATGGCTAGAGTGATTTCACACCAGATAATTGTATAAGATTTTAAACTCACATTTGGTGAAGCATCTCCAATGATGCTATAGAGACAAGCTGGGATCAATTCAGTCACCCAACAGACTTAGCTCATGGCATACAGCATACAGTAGTCCTCTTGGTGGTCTATAGGTCAGTCATATCCTCAGATAATAACCAATTCAAAGGCAGAATTATGTTAAGTGGTTTGTTTAGGAATATATAGCAAGTGTTTGTAAACTATTTTATTATGCCTGAGGAAACAGTCTGAGACTGAGAAACGCGTCGCAATTTATCATTATTTTATTAAAGTGATTTTAATTTTTACTAAAAACACTTGCTGCCTATGAACTGGTTTTTATCTGAGGATATGACTGACCTATAGACCACCAAGAGGACTACTATATGCTGTATGCCATGAGTTAAGTCTGTTGGGTGACTGAATTGATCCCAGCCTGTCTCTATAGCATCATTGGGGATGCTTCATCAAATGTGAGTTCAAAATCTTATACTACTATCTGGTGTGAAATCACTCTAGCCATACAATACTAGGCCATATAGGCTTTTTTGTGTTTTCTATCTCACAAAGACCCTGCAACAACTCGAGAGGCCGGTCTGCTGGGTGACTGTTATAGATCCCAGACTGTGTCACTTGCACCAATTGAGGTGCTCCATTACATGTGAGTGCAATTATATAGCAAAATCTACCTACCTTTGGAACCTACAATATTGGGCCATGTGGCGCATCTGTTTCTGTTTGATATTTATGTGTGTATGTATAACTATATTTGTATAGGTGTGTATGTATCAGTATGTGTGTATGTATAACTATATTTGTATAGGTGTGTATGTATCAGTATGTGTGTATGTATGACTATATGTGTATAGGGGTGTATGTATCAGTATGTGTGTATGTATAACTATATTTGTATAGGTGTGTATGTATCAGTATGTGTGTATGTATGACTATATGTGTATAGGTGTGTATGTATCAGTATATGTGTATGTATGACTATATGTGTATAGGTGTGTATGTATCCGTATGTGTGTATGTATGACTATATGTGTATAGGTGTGTATGTATCCGTATGTGTGTATGTATGACTATGTGTATATGTGTATGTATCAGTATGTGTGTATGTATGACTATATGTGTATAGGTGTGTATGTATCAGTATGTGTGTATGTGACTATATGTGTATTGGTGTGTATGTATCAGTATGTGTGTATGTATGACTATATGTGTATAGGTGTGTATGTATCAGTATGTGTGTATGTATAACTATATTTGTATAGGTGTGTATGTATCAGTATGTGTGTATGTATGACTATATGTGTATAGGGGTGTATGTATCAGTATGTGTGTATGTATAACTATATTTGTATAGGTGTGTATGTATCAGTATGTGTGTATGTATGACTATATGTGTATAGGTGTGTATGTATCAGTATATGTGTATGTATGACTATATGTGTATAGGTGTGTATGTATCCGTATGTGTGTATGTATGACTATATGTGTATAGGTGTGTATGTATCCGTATGTGTGTATGTATGACTATGTGTATATGTGTATGTATCAGTATGTGTGTATGTATGACTATATGTGTATAGGTGTGTATGTATCCGTATGTGTGTATGTATGACTATGTGTATATGTGTATGTATCAGTATGTGTGTATGTATAACTATATTTGTATAGGTGTGTATGTATCCGTATGTGTGTATGTATGACTATGTGTATATGTGTATGTATCAGTATGTGTGTATGTATGACTATATGTGTATAGGTGTGTATGTATCAGTATGTGTGTATGTATGACTATATTTGTATAGGTGTGTATGTATCCGTATGTGTGTATGTATGACTATATGTGTATAGGGGTGCATGTATCAGTATGTGTGTATATGTGCATAGGTGTGTATGTATCAGTATGTGTGTATGTATGACTATATGTGTATAGGTGTGTATGTATCAGTATGTGTGTATGTATGACTATATGTGTATGTATGACTATATGTGTATAGGTGTGTATGTATGACTGTGTATAGGTGTGTATGTATCAAGTATGTGTGCATATATATGACTGTGTATAGGTTTGTATGTATCAGTATGTTTATATGACTATATGTGTATAGATGTGTATGTATTACTATATGTGTATTGGTGTGTATATATTAGTATGTGTGTTATATATGACTATATGTGTATAGGTGTGTATGTATCAGTATGTGTGGATATATGACTATATGTGTATAGGTGTGTATGTATCAGTATGTGTGTATGTATGACTATATGTGTATAGGTGTGTATGTATCAGTATGTGTGTATGTATGACTATATGTGTATGTATGACTATATGTGTATAGGTGTGTATGTATGACTGTGTATAGGTGTGTATGTATCAAGTATGTGTGCATATATATGACTGTGTATAGGTTTGTATGTATCAGTATGTTTATATGACTATATGTGTATAGATGTGTATGTATTACTATATGTGTATAGGTGTGTATGTATCAGTATGTGTGGATATATGACTATATGTTGATAGGTGTGTATTTATCAGTATGTGTGTATTTATGACTATGTGTATTGGTGTGTATGTATGACTATATGTGTATAGGTGTGTATATATCAGTATATGTGTATGTTTAACTATATGTGTATAGATGTGTATGTATCAGTATGTGTGTATGTATAACTATATGTGTATAGATGTGTATGTATCAGTATGTGTGTATGTATAACTATATGTGTATAGGTGTGTATGTATCAGTATGTGTGTACGTATGACTATATGTGTATAGGTGTGTATGTATCGGTATGTGTGTATGTATGACTATATGTGTATAGGTGTTTATGTATCAGTATGTGTGTATATATGTGTATAGGTGTGTATGTATCAGTATGTGTGTATGTGACTATATGTGTATTGGTGTGTATGTATCAGTATGTGTGTATGTATGACTATATGTGTATGTATCAGTATGTGTGTATGTATGACTATATGTGTATAGGTGTGTGTATATCAGTATATGTGTATGTATGACTATATGTGTATTGGTGTGTATGTATCAGTATGTGTGTATGTATGACTATATGTGTATAGGTGTGAATGTATCAGTATGTGTGTATATATGACTATATGTGTATAGGTGTGTGTATATCAGTATATGTGTATGTATGACTATATGTGTTTATATGTGTATATATCAGTATGTGTGTCTGAATGTGTCAGGGTTTTTTCCCTGATTTGTTTGCCATGTGCTGCTGGCAGCTATTTTACTCACCTCTCTTGCTGACTCTGGTGCATACTGTGTGAAGCTGCTCATTTCCTGCACTTCCTTTTATGGCCAGACTGGTGTACATCATCCGTGTGAGACAGGATGCAGTCTCAGAATTGTGATGTCGTCACTTATTATTTAAAGGGCCTCTGTTCAGTATGCTTTGCCCTTGCATTGTCTCAGACCTGTTTGTGAGAGCTCCTGTGTATTACCTGGCTGTCTGACGTCCCTCCTGGTTCCTGATCCCTGGCTTGTTCCTGACTCTGCTGTTCTCCTTGTTCCTGATTCCGGCTCGTCTGACTACTCGCTTTGGCTCCTTACTCGGCTCGTCTGACTATTCGCTTTGGCTCCTGACTCGGCTCGTCTATTCGCTTTGGCTCCTGACTCGGCTCGTCTGACTACCAGCTCTGGTTTTGATTTCTGGCTCGTTATTTGACTTGTGGACTTTTTATAATTTTTTGCTATTATTAAAGGTGTGATTATTTTTGCACTTCTCGTCTCAGTCTGATTCCTGGCACCCTTACAGAATGACTATATGTGTATAGATGTGTATATATCAGTATGTATTTATGTATGACTATGTGTATAGGTGTGTATGTATCAGTATGTGTATGTATGACTATATGTGTATAGGTGTGTATCAGGGGCGTATTTTGGTTTTGTGCTGCCCTAGGCACTCAGAATCCTGCTAACCCCCCCCCCCCCCCACCCCCATTTAGGTCATTTTTGGCCATATCATTTTTAAAATAACAAGCTTAGCTTCATATTTAATAATGCATTACAAAACCAATCAATGCTTTTGTGTTTGTCACATTATTTGGAGTATGAGACAGACAATTAAAAGCTATTCTAATTATGATCACAAAAATGCTGCTTTCTTCTCCTAGTACACTGCTATACAAAATGAAAATATGTTATTTGTATGAAATAGGAGAAGAAAGCAGTATTTTTGTGATCAGACTACTAGTGCAACTTTACTAAAGTGATCATCATAGAATAGCTTTTAATTGTCTGTCTGTGTACTCCAAATACTGTGACAAACAGGTAAGGAAGGAGGGATAGGATCATCAGGGATGGCAATGGCATGGGAATCTGGGAATCTTTAAATAAAGCAGACTCTAAAGAAGCAGCCACTAGCACAGAATTGCAGGTTTGATTCTTACAATTATTTACATGATATAATTTTAAGCATATTCTTTTATATCCTCAATCCTTGGCTTGCAACCATCTCTAGTTAGTTTTATTTACATGATGATTACAAAGTAATTTTCAAGACTCGCAAGACACAAATTTTAAATAAAAAAACAAATAAATCCTTTTACAGCTATGACTTCCCACAGTGCACAGCCCCATACTATTCAATTTTGATGCCAGAATGATGCCGCAGCCTGTGCCCTGCCGTGCCGCCTTCCTTGGTCAAATCTCACCAGTGCCCAAGCCCAAATTTTGACAAAATTCCACACAAACTTTAAGTCACACAATCCCACAAACAATTATTACATCGTGAGGGATCGCTCTAAGCTAGCCTAGCAGCAGTTATTAGAGCATGGCTCTGTCGGATGATCATGATAGACTTACTGACTTACTCATTTATTTTTTACACTTTTTTTAGTGCTAGAATAGAGCCGTCCGAGGTGCAATGCCCAAGTATCACAAACAAAAAAAATACCTTGCAATTTTTGAACTGCGCCGTCGTCGTCTGCGTCTGGCTGTCTGAGTCTGCACTGCTATGTGCCGCCGGCCCACCACCCCTGTGACAGACCCTTCTGTCAGTACTGAAAGAGTTAACTTTGTTCAGCTTTGAGAAGCTATTTTCTAAAGACAGGTTTGCTAGCATCAGCTATTGTGTACTGTAATTAAGTTTTAGTGATAAACATTCACATTGTTTAATCACATCCAGAGAGCAGACGCCCAAGTGATAAGAAGGACTAAATTGTTTATCTGCTTAAGTAATGTAATTCTATTGTATCATGTGAAAGGGCGTTTTCCCTCTATCTAATGTACAATATTCTTTCAACCCCCCATCTGGGGTCAGACCTGCATAAATACTGGGCATATAGCCTTCAATAAAGTGCATTCTGTTTTAACCTTCAATGTGGAGCCTGGTCTCATGTTTGAGGGGGGAATTAGCTGGGTTGTGAGTTGCTGATCTCACATTCAGGGCATCTTCTATCTGGTATTAACCCTTGGTATCCGGTTGGTACCGTAACAATTGGTGGCAAGCGACGGGATGATCCTTATCGCCCAGAAGAGCAACTGCACATCCAGACCTAATGGGAATACCGTATGAAAGGCTAAAAAGAGCTATTCTTAAAGACCTGCTAGAACAACGGGGCCAACAAACCAGTAACCTCAGGAAGAGGGAGATTATTACAAGATTGACCGAGATGGACGGAGTACAAGGGCCCGAAGGAACCAATGAGTCCAGCATATCAGACAGAACCCCCGAAGAAGCAAGTTTTGATCGGGCGGTTAAAATAAGACTGGCACATTATGGCCCCAACCCATCTGCGGAAATTATCGACCGGGTCATAGCAGCTGTGGAGGCCAACCTACTTCGCCAAAGCGGCGCTGCAGCAGCCCAAGTCACAGAAACCCCAGTGGAAAAGGGAAAAGTAAATTTTGCAGCTTTTAAAAACTTCCTGGAAACAGAAGGAGAGATTGATGGGTACCTTGCGGATTTTGAGAGGCAATGTGCACTACACAAGGTACCCGCAGAGGACTGGGTCACGATATTATCCGGAAAATTATCCGGCCGGGCCAGTGAGGCTTTTCGGGCCATTCCAGATGAGGAAGTCGGGGATTATAATACTGTAAAAGAGGCTCTGCTCTCCAGGTATGCGGTTACACTGGAGGCATACCGGAGGCAGTTCAGAGACATTGTTAAATTGGCTGGTGATTCCTACGTTGAGTGGGCATGTAAAGTGCACCGCACAGCAGCTCACTGGATGGCGGGGTGCCAAGCCGTATCCGGGGAAGAGGTGCTGCAGCTATTCCTGTTGGAACATTGCTTTGACAAGTTATCAGCAGGAGTTAGAGAGTGGGTTCGGGACCGTAAACCCTCCACCCTGCATGAAGCTGCTCGCCTGGCAGATGAGTATACGGATGCCCGCAAACTGGATACTGCTACCACTAAGCCCCCTGCTAGAGTGGAGTACAGAGCCACAGTCACCCCAGCAGCTGCCAGTTACCAACCCCCGGTGCACCGCTATACCACACGGCCTCCGGCCACAAACTACCCTCAGAGAGCCCGGTTCAATTCGCGGGGCTACTCACAACCTATTCGGTGCTTTGGATGTAAGCAACTAGGGCACAAAAGACCAGAGTGTCCCCTAAACGCAGCGAACCAAGCACAGTCCTGGAGAAGACCCGCCGGCGGAATCCCACGTAACCCTCAGCCTGCGGCCCACTACGTAGAGGGGCAAGAATGCTGGGGCATCCTACATGAAGCAGACCCCGTGCAAGCTGCCCACCGGAATAACCGGCAACTGGTTAAAGTGAATGGGAAGGAGGTCATTGGTCTACGGGATACTGGTGCTACCATGACCTTGCTTCAAAAGAACTTGGTGTCTGAGAAACAGCACACTGGAGACACTGTGGCTGTGAGGGTAGCAGGGGGCGCTGTGTTCTGCCTACCTGTTGCCCAGGTACATTTGGATTGGGGAGGGGGCGCTAGACCTGTGAATGTGGGGGTCAAGAAGGACTTACCTGCTGATGTTCTCCTTGGAAATAACTTGGCCCCCCTTGTTTCTGCCTATGCTCCCATGGGTCCCACCGATGTTAACCCTGTGACTACCCATGCCCAGGTCCATGCCGCAGAGACTGACCCACCTGCTGCTAAGCCCCAGGACGCTGAGCTCAGTAAATCTCTATCCGCTATTGATACGTGGAAGTCCCGTTACAATGCGCTGATGAAAGAGAAGAGGAGCACAGAGGAAAAAGCACGTTTAGAACGGGAATCTCTGCTAGACAAGCTGCACCGACAGACTGCAGAAAACACCAGCTTGAGAGTGGAACATGAAACATTAAAGACAAACTTAGCGACACTGGAGGAGAAGCTGACGCTGGCTCATAGTGAGGTGCAGCAACTCAAGGGCACCCTATGTCAGTATGAAGGGATTGTGGATACCTATAAAGAGCAGGTACAAAAACCACGTAAAGAAGCTGATGAGATTTTGAAGGACTGTTTAGCCCTGGTCTGGGCACTGAAGAAGTTGAACCCTTATTTATACGGGCAGGAATTCTCTCTCATAACGGGAATACAGATGGATTGTCCCGGCAAGCTGACATGCCACCCACCCTAGTCCGGTCATCCCCAGGTTGACCCGCCAAAGGGTCAAGCCGGGTCTGCCGGAGTGTTCCACTAGGAGGGAGCTATGTGACAGACCCTTCTGTCAGTACTGAAAGAGTTAACTTTGTTCAGCTTTGAGAAGCTATTTTCTAAAGACAGGTTTGCTAGCATCAGCTATTGTGTACTGTAATTAAGTTTTAGTGATAAACATTCACATTGTTTAATCACATCCAGAGAGCAGATGCCCAAGTGATAAGAAGGACTAAATTGTTTATCTGCTTAAGTAATGTAATTCTATTGTATCATGTCAAAGGGCGTTTTCCCTCTATCTAATGTACAATATTCTTTCAACCCCCCATCTGGGGTCAGACCTGCATAAATACTGGGCATATAGCCTTCAATAAAGTGCATTCTGTTTTAACCTTCAATGTGGAGCCTGGTCTCATGTTTGAGGGGGGAATTAGCTGGGTTGTGAGTTGCTGACCCCCCTCTGTCACTCTCAGCCAGGCTCTGCTCCGCTACGCACCTCACAGTCAATCACAGCACTCACTGACTGACTGAGTCTGCAGTCTTGGTCGACGTCTCTCACATCTTTCACTGTGAGATTTACCGCATGCATGGAGATGGAGTCCAATGCCTGGCTTGAGATCATGTGTATGGCTCCTGTCATGAGATGCAGGACACATGCAGGACACAGCAAAGATGGTACAACTCTATTTTATTGTAGAGCATGGAAACATACATCTGGTAGCATTGATCTCACTAACTAACTGCAACACAGACAAACTGACCTAAGCCCCGCCCCCAATCTGGTGACGTCACTTCCCACTCTCATCACATCTTCCCCCAAAGCATTAAAAAAAATTTTCATTTGAATATAACAAATAAAGTATACAACAACAGTTTTGTATAGTATATAACAAATAACAAGTTACAGAAAATATAAACAACATTAATTACATCCTGACTTGAACATCGGGGTAGACTACCCTAGTCCACAGTGACCATGGGATTATTCTGCCCATACTTCCGGTCACTGCTCTAACTAAAGTTAATCCCGATATCGGGCCGGAAGTTTCACCACTCTTCCATTTGATGTAACTCTACATGAACTGTCCTCTGATACAGAAGAAGGTGATTTAGAGTCTGCTGGAGGCAAAGACATATCCCCGCTGTGGTCTTGCTGAGGGGAAGGCACCCCTTTTAAAACAGGGGATCCCACCGGCGGTGGTACTGAGGCATTCAGTTCCAAACTCTCAGGTACAGACTGAAGATGTTTTTGATCACGGCGTGTAACCGTCCCTCCATCAGTAAGGACTACATAAGACCTTGGTTCTGGAGAGCGTCCAATTACCGTAGCAGGCGTCTTCCATTTCTTCTCATCATCCAGTTTAATTCTGACACTTTTCCCCGCATTCAGCTCCTGCAAGGGCCTCACAGAATGTCTCCTGTCGTAGAAGAATCGATAGCCCCTTTTTGCCTCTTCATCCCTCCTAAGGACTTCGTCCCGAGGAATAGAGCTAGTTGGCTGGAAGACGCCCACAGAGGGTAAGGTGGTGCAATTCTGGTGTCCTAGCATCAGCTGTGCCGGGCTAAACCCCGTGGCTTGAATGGGAGTCGCCCTATAGGACAAGAGGGCCAGGTACGGCTCAGATTGCTTCAGAATGAACTTTGTTGTTTGAACTGCCCTTTCAGCCATTCCGTTGGCCTGCAGGTAATGTGGACTTGACGTGGAATGTATAAAATCATATTCCCTGCTGAAAGAACTGAACTCTGTGGAAGCGAACTGCATTCCGTTATCACTCACCAGCTCCATTGGTATGCCCCACCGGGCGAACAAGCTCTTGAGACGAGTGATAACGGCTTGACTTGTGATTTCATTCAAAGGTGCAATTTCCAAATACCTGGAATAGTAGTCGATCACGACTAAGAACTTTTTCCCGTGCAGTTCGCACAAATCAGCAGCTATTTTCTGCCACGGGCCTGCAGGAAGCGGAGTAGAAATCAAGGGCTCCCTTCTCTGAGTAGGCCGGCGTTCCCGGCAAAAGGCACATTTAGACACATGTCTTGCAATGTCGTAACTGATTCCAGGCCATCATACAGCCATAGCTGCCCTTTCTCTGCACTTTGTAAGGCCTAAGTGGCCATCGTGAATCCTGTTTAACATCTGCCGCATGCTAACAGCAATAACAATGCGGTCCTGGAACAGCACCAACCCATCCAGCTCCGTGAGCTGCGACCTCTCTGACTGGTAAGAACTTAAAGACATCCAGGCTGCCCGACTCTCGGGCCAACCTTCTTTTATGTACTTAATAACTTCTTGAAGGTCTGTATCTAAATATGTCTCTTTCTTTATTTGTTCTAGCTTCCCTGAAGAAATGGATTTGGAGGCCAGAACTGAATGTACATACACCTTCACATCCGATTCTGTTGAAGATTCTTCAGCAGCAGCCAGCGGGAGCCTGGAAAGTGTATCTGCCACTACCAGTTGTTTCCCCGGCACATGCACTGCCTGAACATTGAACCTAAGCAGCCTCATTAGAAGTCTCTGGCATCTTAGGGGTGTTTTGTCAATATCATAGGAATTGATTAGAGGGACTAGTGGTTTATGATCAGTCTCCAGACTAAATTTCTCTAAACCCACTTGGTAACGCTGAAAGCGCTCACAGGCCCAAACTGCAGCCAGGCACTCTTTCTCAATTTGGGCGTATTTTGACTCAGCAAACCCTAACCCATAACTGCTTGCATCAGCACTAACCACAGTCTTTTTGGAAGGGTCGTAGAACCCCAACACTGGGGCAGACCCCAGCAGGGACTTGACCTGCGTAAAAGATTCTTCCTGTAAAGGTCCCCAGACACAGGCAACATCTTTCTTTAGCAACTCTGTGATAGGGTGTAGTATTGTGGATAAATCCGGAAGGAACCTGCCCACATATTTGTCTCCGCTCATGTACATCAGAAGGATTTTTCATCTGTTCAATAGCACAAATTTTCTTGGGGTCTGGCTTAATGCCATCCCCATTGATGATATGCCCAAAGTAACATAACTCGGCTTTCCTAAAATGGCATTTCTCTTTGTTTAGCTTCAGCCCGGACTCTCTGATAGTCTGCAGGACACAGCTCAATCGCTGATTATGTTCCTTCAATGTAGACCCATACACTAATATATCGTCCATGACGACTGCCGTGCCCACGTGGTCTCTTAGGAGAGAACTCATTTCTCTTTGAAAGATTTCAAGAGCAGAGGATATCCCGAAGGGGAGTCTGCAAAAACAAAACCGACCTACTGGTGTAATGAAGGTAGTCAGTTTGCGGCACTTTGGATCTAGAGGTATCTGCCAGAAGCCGCTAGAAGCATCCAATGTAGAGAAGAACTTCGCCCCCGCCAATTTCGGAGCTATGTCTTCAAGTGTCTGCAGCACATATCTCTCTCTCTTCACCGCCTCATTCAGCCTTTTCAAGTCTACGCAGATGCGTACTTTCCCGTTTTTCTTTGCAACGGGCACAATGGGGGCACACCAGTCAGTTGCTTCAACAACCTCTTCAATAACCCCCATATTCTTCATACGCAGAAGCTCCTTCTCCACTAGAGGCATGAGCGGGAAAGAAATTCTACGGGGATTGGTAATGCTGTATGGGACTGCGTCACCTTTATGTTATATACGGACTGGGTTGCAATTCAGTAGGCCCAATTCACCAAACATATCTTCTGAGATCTCATTCACTCTGGCTACTAGGCCCAAACCACAGGCTGCTTTTCTGCTCAATAAGTTGTTATCACACTGACCTCTAATCACATGCACCCACATGGTGAATTTCCTTTGCTTGTACTCGCAGCGGGCAAGAAATTTCCCCGCACAATCAATGCGGCCACCAGGACTATGGACTTTTGTTGTAACTTTCGCCAACTGGGGCTGTCGAGGCAGTTTTATGAACGCTGCAAGAGACATTACAGTGATGTCTGCTCCTGTGTCAATCTTAAAGGCAACTTTGGCTCACATTACAGTAAGGGTAACCCTTCAATCATCTTCTGAACCCGGCCGTTCAACAAAAGACCCCACAAAGGACACTTACTGACCCTCCTGGTTGCTATCCACCTGCATCTCCTTAATATATTCAGTCTTATACACCTCTTCAAAATGGCCCATCCTGTTACATTTTCTACATATTTTGTCTTTAGCAGGGCATATGACACTCTGATCATGGGCACGGTTGCACCGTGTGCATCGGGCATGCTGCGCCCATCCACTTCTGGGCCTATCTGTTGCCCTAGGTCTACCACTCACACTGTGCCTTTCACTAGCAGCTCTCCTGAACTGCTGCACTTCATCCACAATACTCCCAGACCTCAGATCAGCACTTTGCTTTTTCACCAGTTCACTCTGGCCGGCCATCCTAATAGCCCCATCTAATGTTAAATCAGACTCTAACTGTAGCTTCAGTGAGACTTCAGCATCTGCAATTCCAAAAACTATTCTGTCTCTGATTTGCTCTTCTTTAGCAACACCAAACTCACAGAATTCAGCTAGTTCATACAGGCTGCGCACAAATGACTCCACAGATTCTCCCACACGCTGAGCACATTTGTGAAAACAAGCCCTCTCATGAATCACATTTCTTTTGGGCACAAAGTGGGCACTGAGTTTATTCATAACTATTTCAAAGTCAAATTCTTCCCCTTCTTGGAAAGTAAAGGCATTGAACACTGGCTCCACGTCTTTCCCCATAGAGTATAAAAGAGAATTAACTTGTACTTCACCACTCTCCTTGTCCATCTTGGAAGCAATCCTGAAGCGCTGAAACCACTGACGTGATGTGGGCCAAGCTGCAGGCTGAGAGAAATCAAAAGGCTCAGGTGCGGTAAACTTTGACATCGTCATCGATCAGGAAATAGAAGCGCAGGCAAGAACTTCTGACACCATGTCATGAGATGCAGGACACATGCAGGACACAGCAAAGATGGTACAACTCTATTTTATCGTAGAGCATGGAAACATACATCTGGTAGCATTGATCTCACTAATTAACTGCGACACAAACGGACCTAAGCCCTGCCCCCAATCTGGTGACATCACTTCCTATTCTCATCACAGCTCCCTCCATCCATGTGCGGGCACGGCGTGTGAGCAGCAGAGACACTCAAACAGGAAGGCGGGCGGAAGGAGGAAAACGTGACCGCCACATGGGAATTTTTTTTGATAAAATAAATCATAAAATAATGATGCCAATGCCAACATATCAGTGCCAGTGCCGCCCCCTCAAATCTGTCGCAATAGGCACCGGCCTTGTTGGCCTATGCATAAACAGGCCCCTGGTGTGTATATATCAGTATGTGTGTATGTATGACTATATGTGTATAGGTGTGTATATATCAGTATGTGTGTATGTATGACTATATGTGTATAGGTGTGTATGTATCAGTATGTGTGTATGACTATATGTGTATAGGTGTGTATGTATCAGTATGTGTGTATGTATGTGTATAGGTGTGTATGTATCAGTATGTGTGTGTATGACTATATGTGTATAGGTGTGTATGTATCAGAATGTGTGTGTGTGTATGACTATATGTGTATAGGTGTGTATGTATCAGAATGTGTGTATGTATGACTATATGTGTATAGGTGTGTATGCATCAGTGTATGTGTTTATGACTATATGTGAATAGGTGTGTATGTATCATTATGTGTGTATGTATCAGTATATTTGTATAGGTGTGTGTGTATCAGTATGTGTGCATGTATCAGTATAGGTGTGTATCTATCAGTATGTGTGTATGTATATGTATATAGATGTGTATGTATCAGTATGTATTTATGTTTGTGTATATGTGTATAGGTGTGTATGCATCAGTATGTGTGTATGTATGAGTATGTGTGTATAGGTGTGTATGTATCAGTATGTGTGTATGTATGAGTATGTGTGTATAGGTGTGTATGCATCAGTATGTGTGTATGTATGAGTATGTGTGTATTGGTGTGTATGCATCAGTATGTGTGTATGTATGAGTATGTGTGTATAGGTGTGTATGTATCAGTATGTGTGTATGTATGAGTATGTGTGTATAGGTGTGTATGTATCAGTATGTGTGTATGTATGAGTATGTGTGTATTGGTGTGTATGCATCAGTATGTGTGTATAGGTGTGTATGCATCAGTATGTGTGTATGTATGAGTATGTGTGTATAGGTGTGTATGCATCAGTATGTGTGTATGTATGAGTATGTGTGTATAGGTGTGTATGTATCAGTATGTGTGTATGTATGACTATACAGTATCTCACAAAAGTCAGTACAACCCTCACATTTTTGTAAATATTTTATTATATCTTTTCATGTGACAACACTGAAGAAATGACACTTTGCTACAATGTAAAGTAGTGAGTGTACAGCCTGTATAACAGTGTAAATGTGCTGTCCCTTCAAAATAACTCAACACACAGCCATTAATGTCTAAACCGTTGACAACAAAAGTGAGTACACCCCTAAGTGGAAATGTCCAATTTGGGCTCAATTAGCCATTTTCCCTCCCCAGTGTCATGTGACTTGTTAGTGTTACAAGGTCTCAGGTGTGAATGGGGAGCAGGTGTGTTAAATTTGGTGTTATCGCTCTCACACTCTCTTATACTGGTCACTGGAAGTTCAACATGGCACCTCATGGCAAAGAACTCTCTGACGATCTGAAAAAAAGAATTGTTGCTCTACATAAAGATGGCCTAGTCAGCCTGTCAGTGCTCAGACCATACGCCGCACACTGCATCAAATTGGTCTAAAGATGATGCACAAGAAAGCCTGCAAACAGTTTGCTGAAGACAAACAGACTAAGGACATGGAATACTGGAACCATGTCCTGTGGTCCGATGAGACCAAGATAAACTTATTTGGTTCAGATGGTGTCAAGCATGTGTGGAGACAACCAGGTGAGGAGTACAAAGACAAGTGTGTCTTGCCTACAGTCAAGTATGGTGGTGGGAATGTCATGGTCTGGGCCTGCATGAGTGCTGCCGGCACTGGGGAGCTACAGTTAATTGAGGGAACCATGAATGCCAACATGTACTGTGACATAATCAAGCAGAGCATGATCTCCTCTCTTCAGAGACTGGGCCGCAGGGCAGTATTCCAACATGATAACGACCCCAAACACACCTCCAAGATGGCCACTGCTTTGCTAAAGAAGCTGAGGGTAAATGTGATGTATGTTTATGTGTGTGTATGTTTGTATGTGCATGTATTTATGGTTATGCTGTGTACTTATGTGATGTTCTATTTGTGTATGTGTTAATATGTGTATATGTTTGGGAGTGTGTATTTGTGCATGCCTGAATATGTGTATATGTTTGGGACTGTGTATGTGTGAATATGTGTATATGTTTAGGAGTATGTATTTGTGTGATTGTGTGTATGTGTAAATATGTGTATATGTTAGGGAGTGTGTGTTTGTATAAATATGTGTATATGTTTGGGAGTGTGTATTTGTATGATTACTGTGTATGTGTGAATATGTGTTTATGTTTGGGAGTGTGTATTTGCGTGATTGTGTATGTGTGAATATGTGTATATGTTAGGGAGTGCGTGTATGTGTGAATATGTGTATATGTTTGTGAGTGTGTATTTGTGTGATTGTGTATGTGTGAATATGTGTAAATGTTAGGGAGTGCGTGTATGTGTGAATATGTGTATATGTTTGGGAGTGTGTATTTGTGTGATTGTGTATGTGTGAATATGTGTATATTTGGGAGTGTGTATTTGTGTGATTGTGTGAATATGTGTATATATTTGGGAGTGTGTATGTGTGTGATTGTGTATGTATGAATATGTGTACATGCTAGGGAGTGTGTATTTGTGTATGTGTGAATATGTGTATATGTCAGGGAGTGTGTATTTGTGTATGTGTGAATATGTGTATGTCAGGGAGTGTGTATTTGTGTATGTGTGAATATGTGTATATGTCAGGCAGTGTGTATTTATGTATGTGTGAATATGTGTATGTTAGGGAGTGTGTATTTGTGTATGTGTGAATATGTGTATATGTTAGGGAGTGTGTATTTGTGTATGTGTGAACATGTGTATATGTTAGGGAGTGTGTATTTGTGTATGTGTGGATATGTGTATATGTTAGGGAGTGTGTATGTGTGAATATGTGTGAATTTGTGTGTATTTGTGTATATGTTTATAGTGAGTATGTTATTGTGTATGTGTGAATATGTGTATATGTCAGGGAGTGTGTATTTGTGTATGTGTGAATATGTGTATATGTCAGGGAGTGTGTATTTGTGTATGTGTGAATATGTGTATATGTCAGGGAGTGTGTATTTGTGTATGTGTGAATATGTGTATATGTCAGGGAGTATGTATTTGTGTATGTGTGAATATGTGTATATGTCAGGGAGTGTGTATTTGTGTATGTGTGAATATGTGTATATGTCAGGGAGTGTGTATTTGTGTATGTGTGAATATGTGTATATGTAAGGGAGTGTGTATTTGCGTATGTGTGTATATGTCAGGGAGTGTGTATTTGTGTATGTGTGAATATGTGTATATGTCAGGGAGTGTGTATTTGTGTATGTGTGAATATGTGTATATGTTTCTAGTGAGTATTTATGTTATTGTGTATTTGTGTATGTGTGAATATGAGTATATATCAGGGAGTGTGTATTTCTGTATGTGTGAATATGTGTATATGTTAGGGAGTGTGTATGTGTGAATATGTGTACATGCTAGGGAGTGTGTATTTGTGTATGTGTGAATATGTGTATATGTCAGGAAATGTGTATTTGTGTATGTGTGAATATGTGTATGTTAAGGAGTGTGTATTGGTGTATGTGTGAATATGTGTATATGTTAGGGAGTGTGTATTTGTGTATTTGTGGATATGTGTATATGTTAGGGAGTGTGTATGTGTGAATATGTGTGAATTTGTGTGTATTTGTGTATTTGTTTCTAGTGAGTATGTTATTGTGTATGTGTGAATATGTGTATATGTCACGGAGTGTGTATTTGTGTATGTGTGAATATGTGTATATGTCAGGGAGCGTGTATTTGTGTATGTGTGAATATGTGTATATGTCAGGGAGTGTGTATTTGTGTATGTGTGAATATGTGTATATGTCAGGGAGTGTGTATTTGCGTATGTGTGTATATGTCAGGGAGTGTGTATTTGTGTATGTGTGAATATGTGTATATGTCAGGGAGTGTGTATTTGTGTATGTGTGAATATGTGTATATGTTTCTAGTGAGTATTTATGTTATTGTGTATTTGTGTATGTGTGAATATGAGTATACAGGGAGTGCAGAATTATTAGGCAAGTTGTATTTTTGAGGATTAATTTTATTATTGAACAACAACCATGTTCTCAATGAACCCAAAAAACTCATTAATATCAAAGCTGAATAGTTTTGGAAGTAGTTTTTAGTTTGTTTTTAGTTTTAGCTATTTTAGGGGGATATCTGTGTGTGCAGGTGACTATTACTGTGCATAATTATTAGGCAACTTAACAAAAAACAAATATATACCCATTTCAATTATTTATTTTTACCAGTGAAACCAATATAACATCTCAACATTCACAAATATACATTTCTGACATTCAAAAACAAAACAAAAACAAATCAGTGACCAATATAGCCACCTTTCTTTGCAAGGACACTCAAAAGCCTGCCATCCATGGATTCTGTCAGTGTTTTGATCTGTTCACCATCAACATTGCGTGCAGCAGCAACCACAGCCTCCCAGACACTGTTCAGAGAGGTGTACTGTTTTCCCTCCTTGTAAATCTCACATTTGATGATGGACCACAGGTTCTCAATGGGGTTCAGATCAGGTGAACAAGGAGGCCATGTCATTAGATTTTCTTCTTTTATACCCTTTCTTGCCAGCCACGCTGTGGAGTACTTGGACGCGTGTGATGGAGCATTGTCCTGCATGAAAATCATGTTTTTCTTGAAGGATGCAGACTTCTTCCTGTACCACTGCTTGAAGAAGGTGTCTTCCAGAAACTGGCAGTAGGACTGGGAGTTGAGCTTGACTCCATCCTCAACCCGAAAAGGCCCCACAAGCTCATCTTTGATGATACCAGCCCAAACCAGTACTCCACCTCCACCTTGCTGGCGTCTGAGTCGGACTGGAGCTCTCTGCCCTTTACCAATCCAGCCACGGCCCATCCATCTGGCCCATCAAGACTCACTCTCATTTCATCAGTCCATAAAACCTTAGAAAAATCAGTCTTGAGATATTTCTTGGCCCAGTCTTGACGTTTCAGCTTGTGTGTCTTGTTCAGTGGTGGTCGTCTTTCAGCCTTTCTTACCTTGGCCATGTCTCTGAGTATTGCACACCTTGTGCTTTTGGGCACTCTAGTGATGTTGCAGCTCTGAAATATGGCCAAACTGGTGGCAAGTGGCATCTTGGCAGCTGCACGCTTGACTTTTCTCAGTTCATGGGCAGTTATTTTGCGCCTTGGTTTTTCCACACGCTTCTTGCGACCCTGTTGACTATTTTGAATGAAACGCTTGATTGTTCGATGATCACGCTTCAGAAGCTTTGCAATTTTAAGAGTGCTGCATCCCTCTGCAAGATATCTCACTATTTTTTTACTTTTCTGAGCCTGTCAAGTCCTTCTTTTGACCCATTTTGCCAAAGGAAAGGAAGTTGCCTAATAATTATGCACACCTGATATAGGGTGTTGATGTCATTAGACCACACCCCTTCTCATTACAGAGATGAACATCTCCTAATATGCTTAATTGGTAGTAGGCTTTCGAGCCTATACAGCTTGGAGTAAGACAACATGCATAAAGAGGATGATGTGGTCAAAATACTCATTTGCCTAATAATTCTGCACTCCCTGTATATCAGGGAGTGTGCATTTCTGTATGTGTGAATATGTGTATATGTTAGGGAGTGTGTATGTGTGAATATGTGTACATGCTAGGGAGTGTGTATTTGTGTATGTGTGAATATGTGTATATGTCAGGGAGTGTGTATTTGTGTATGTGTGAATATGTGTATGTTAAGGAGTGTGTATTTGTGTATGTGTGAATATGTGTATATGTTAGGGAGTGTGTATTTGTGTATTTGTGAATATGTGTATAAGTTAGGGAGTGTGTATTTGTGTATGTGTGAATATGTGTATATGTCAGGGAGTGTGTATTTGCGTATGTGTGTATATGTCAGGGAGTGTGTATTTGTGTATGTGTGAATATGTGTATATGTCAGGGAGTGTGTATTTGCGTATGTGTGTATATGTCAGGGAGTGTGTATTTGTGTATGTGTGAATATGTGTATATGTCAGGGAGTGTGTATTTGCGTATGTGTGTATATGTCAGGGAGTGTGTATTTGTGTATGTGTGAATATGTGTATATGTCAGGGAGTGTGTATTTGTGTATGTGTGAATATGTGTATATGTTTCTAGTGAGTATTTATGTTATTGTGTATTTGTGTATGTGTGAATATGAGTATATATCAGGGAGTGTGTATTTCTGTATGTGTGAATATGTGTATATGTTAGGGAGTGTGTATGTGTGAATATGTGTATATGTCAGGGAGTGTGTATTTGTGTATGTGTGAATATGTGTATGTTAAGGAGTGTGTATTTGTGTATGTGTGAATATGTGTATATCAGAGCGCCAAACAACGTAGGCAGGGTCTATGGGCAGATAGTCAAATACCAAAGGTAACAATAGGTTGAAATAATATGATTTAATACATAAGATAAAAAAGTTGGTACATTTAAAATTATACAACAATTGGTCATGGATCCATGTTACACTTTAAAATATATATTGAAACAATAGGAACAATTTAAAAATGCTTGTAGAACAATAAATAACAAAAAAAAAAAAAAAAATCTAACAAATAATGTCTATCGCTTAAAACTTAAATTCTAATATGTGAATGCTAGGAGCGCTTATGCACACTCTATTTATAAAAACAATGGGTTACAATGCACAGGTGGATAGATTCCAGGTTGCTTGAAACCAGTGGATGTGAAATGTAAGTGGCTCCAAATTGGGGTTTTGCCTATGTGTTTATCCAAAATTGTGTAACTCCTAACAGGTGGACAAAAAATGTTACAGGAATGTCTAGAACCTGAATTCAAAATATAAGACCTGAGGTTGTGCCTATGTGTTTATCCAAAAAGGGTGTAAATCCTAACAAGTGAAAAAATGTGAGAAAAATATTGCAGGGGTGTCTGAACCTTATTTTCAAAATAAACAATGAATTAAAAATAAAACGATATACAAGTGAATTTTTGACAAATCAACTAATGCAAACATAAAGCATAAATAGAAAAAAAATAACAGCACAACTTTAACGTGTGTTCAAATGTGTTTCTGCTTGCAAACTGTGATGTGATGTGAACAAATATCTGTTATAAACACTGAATAGTGGCAAAACTTTGTGATTGGATTAAAATTGAACACAGGCTCTAAATTGATACCCTAAAATACAAATCTAAAGGGCTCAGAGTTGCTGAGCTAGATATAAGGGACTTGCTCAAAGAGCCTCGAGATGTTAATTAAAAGAGACCATATAACAACAGTGGGTTAAAAAACGGATGATATAACATAAAATGCTTAAAAGTCCAAATAAATATTCAAATTGGATAATAAGAATCTTGCTATAGTCTGTCTCAATATGGATCCCAACTGCTGATTATGTAGAAATCTTCTTGGGCAGTAGTTAACAAATAATTCCAACTTGCAATGTTGTCCCTTACCTGCCAAAAAAGGAAAGGCAAACAATAGTGCAGATGGCTTCTTAATGTGATCACAATTAAAATACTCCTTACCAGTCAACCGGTTTCGGTCTCCACTGACCTTTCTCAAGACTCTTGAGAAAGGTCAGTGGAGACCGAAACCGGTTGACTGGTAAGGAGTATTTTAATTGTGATCACATTAAGAAGCCATCTGCACTATTGTTTGCCTTTCCTTTTTTGGCAGGTAAGGGACAACATTGCAAGTTGGAATTATTTGTTAACTACTGCCCAAGAAGATTTCTACATAATCAGCAGTTGGGATCCATATTGAGACAGACTATAGCAAGATTCTTATTATCCAATTTGAATATTTATTTGGACTTTTAAGCATTTTATGTTATATCATCCGTTTTTTAACCCACTGTTGTTATATGGTCTCTTTTAATTAACATCTCGAGGCTCTTTGAGCAAGTCCCTTATATCTAGCTCAGCAACTCTGAGCCCTTTAGATTTGTATTTTAGGGTATCAATTTAGAGCCTGTGTTCAATTTTAATCCAATCACAAAGTTTTGCCACTATTCAGTGTTTATAACAGATATTTGTTCACATCACATCACAGTTTGCAAGCAGAAACACATTTGAACACACGTTAAAGTTGTGCTGTTATTTTTTTTCTATTTATGCTTTATGTTTGCATTAGTTGATTTGTCAAAAATTCACTTGTATATCGTTTTATTTTTAATTCATTGTTTATTTTGAAAATAAGGTTCAGACACCCCTGCAATATTTTTCTCACATTTTTTCACTTGTTAGGATTTACACCCTTTTTGGATAAACACATAGGCACAACCTCAGGTCTTATATTTTGAATTCAGGTTCTAGACATTCCTGTAACATTTTTTGTCCACCTGTTAGGAGTTACACAATTTTGGATAAACACATAGGCAAAACCCCAATTTGGAGCCACTTACATTTCACATCCACTGGTTTCAAGCAACCTGGAATCTATCCACCTGTGCATTGTAACCCATTGTTTTTATAAATAGAGTGTGCATAAGCGCTCCTAGCATTCACATATTAGAATTTAAGTTTTAAGCGATAGACATTATTTGTTAGATTTTTTTTTTTTTTTTTGTTATTTATTGTTCTACAAGCATTTTTAAATTGTTCCTATTGTTTCAATATATATTTTAAAGTGTAACATGGATCCATGACCAATTGTTGTATAATTTTAAATGTACCAACTTTTTTATCTTATGTATTAAATCATATTATTTCAACCTATTGTTACCTTTGGTATTTGACTATCTGCCCATAGACCCTGCCTACGTTGTTTGGCGCTCTGATATCCAATCTTAAAATTGAATCCACCCTTGGCAACTAGGTGCCAATTTATTAGAGCTGGAGGTCTGTTGCGTTATAGTTGGCGCTTAGTTATCACCTTTCCACTGAATATGTGTATATGTTAGGGAGTGTGTATTTGTGTATTTGTGGATATGTGTATATGTTAGGGAGTGTGTATGTGTGAATATGTGTGAATTTGTGTGTATTTGTGTATTTGTTTCTAGTGAGTATGTTATTGTGTATGTGTGAATATGTGTATATGTCACGGAGTGTGTATTTGTGTATGTGTGAATATGTGTATATGTCAGGGAGCGTGTATTTGTGTATGTGTGAATATGTGTATATTTCAGGGAGTGTGTATTTGTGTATGTGTGAATATGTGTATATGTCAGGGAGTGTGTATTTGCGTATGTGTGTATATGTCAGGGAGTGTGTATTTGTGTATGTGTGAATATGTGTATATGTCAGGGAGTGTGTATTTGTGTATGTGTGAATATGTGTATATGTTTCTAGTGAGTATTTATGTTATTGTGTATTTGTGTATGTGTGAATATGAGTATATATCAGGGAGTGTGTATTTCTGTATGTGTGAATATGTGTATATGTTAGGGAGTGTGTATGTGTTAATATGTGTACATGCTAGGGAGTGTGTATTTGTGTATGTGTGAATATGTGTATGTTAAAGAGTGTGTATTTGTGTATGTGTGAATATGTGTATATGTCAGGGAGTGTGTATTTGTGTATGTGTGAATATGTGTATGTTAAAGAGTGTGTATTTGTGTATGTGTGAATATGTGAATATGTGTATATGTTAGGGAGTGTGTATTTGTGTATTTGTGAATATGTGTATAAGTTAGGGAGTGTGTATTTGTGTATGTGTGAATATGTGTGTATTTGTGTATATGTTTCTAGTGAGTATTTATGTTATTGTGTATTTGTGTATGTGTGAATATGTGTATATGTCAGGGAGTGTGTATTTGTGTATGTGTGAATATGTGTATATGTTTCTAGTGAGTATTTATGTTATTGTGTATTTGTGTATGTGTGAATATATGTATATCTCAGGGAGTGTGTATTTGTGTATGTGTGAATATGTGTATATGTCAGGGAGTGTGTATTTGTGTATGTGTGAATATGTGTATATGTCAGGGAGTATGTATTTGCGTATGTGTGTATATGTCAGGGAGTGTGTATTTGTGTATGTGTGAATATGTGTATATGTCAGGGAGTGTGTATTTGTGTATGTGTGAATATGTGTATATGTCAGGGAGTGTGTATTTGTGTATGTGTGAATATGTGTATATGTCAGGGAGTGTGTATTTGCGTATGTGTGTATATGTCAGGGAGTGTGTATTTCTGTATATGTGAATATGTGTATATGTCAGGGAGTGTGTATTTGTGTATGTGTGAATATGTGTATATGTTTCTAGTGAGTATTTATGTTATTGTGTATTTCTGTATGTGTGAATATGAGTATATGTCAGGGAGTGTGTATTTGTGTATGTGTGAATATGTGTATATGTCAGGGAGTGTGTATTTGTGTATGTGTGAATATGTGTATATGTCAGGGAGTGTGTATTTGTGTATGTGTATATGTTAGGGAGTGTGTATTTGTGTATGTGTGAATATGTGTGTATGTCAGAGAGTGTGTATTTGTGTATGTGTGAATATGTGTATATGTCAGGGAGTGTGTATTTGTGTATGTGTGAATATGTGTATATGTCAGGGAGTGTGTATTTCTGTATGTGTGAATATGTGTATATGTCAGGGAGTGTGTATTTGTGTATGTGTATATGTTAGGGAGTGTGTATTTGTGTATGTGTGAATATGTGTGTATGTCAGAGAGTGTGTATTTGTGTATGTGTATATGTCAGGGAGTGTGTATTTGTGTATTTGTGGATATGTGTATATGCTAGGGAGTGTGTATGTGTGAATATGTGTACATGCTAGGGAGTGTGTATTTGTGTATGTGTGAATATGTGTATATGTCAGGGAGTGTGTATTTGTGTATGTGTGAATATGTGTATATGTCAGGGAGTGTGTATTTGTGTATGTGTGAATATGTGTATATGTAAGGGAGTGTGTATTTGCGTATGTGTGTATATGTCAGGGAGTGTGCATTTGTGTATGTGTGAATATGTGTATATGTCAGGGAGTGTGTATTTGTGTATGTGTGAATATGTGTATATGTTTCTAGTGAGTATTTATGTTATTGTGTATTTGTGTATGTGTGAATATGAGTATATATCAGGGAGTGTGTATTTCTGTATGTGTGAATATGTGTATATGTTAGGGAGTGTGTGTGTGAATATGTGTACATGCTAGGGAGTGTGTATTTGTGTATGTGTGAATATGTGTATATGTCAGGGAGTGTGTATTTGTGTATGTGTGAATATGTGTATGTTAAGGAGTGTGTATTTGTGTATGTGTGAATATGTGTATATGTTAGGGAGTGTGTATTTGTGTATTTGTGAATATGTGTATAAGTTAGGGAGTGTGTATTTGTGTATGTGTGAATATGTGTGTATTTGTGTATATGTTTCTAGTGAGTATTTATGTTATTGTGTATTTGTGTATGTGTGAATATGTGTATATGTCAGGGAGTGTGTATTTGTGTATGTGTGAATATGTGTATATGTTTCTAGTGAGTATTTATGTTATTGTGTATTTGTGTATGTGTGAATATGTGTATATGTCAGGGAGTGTGTATTTGTGTATGTGTGAATATGTGTATATGTCAGGGAGTGTGTATTTGCGTATGTGTGTATATGTCAGGGAGTGTGTATTTGTGTATGTGTGAATATGTGTATATGTCAGGGAGTGTGTATTTGTGTATGTGTGAATATGTGTATATGTCAGGGAGTGTGTATTTGCGAATGTGTGTATATGTCAGGGAGTGTGTATTTGTGTATGTGTGAATATGTGTATATGTCAGGGAGTGTGTATTTGTGTATGTGTGAATATGTGTATATGTTTCTAGTGAGTATTTATGTTATTGTGTATTTGTGTATGTGTGAATATGAGTATATATCAGGGAGTGTGTATTTCTGTATGTGTGAATATGTGTATATGTTAGGGAGTGTGTATGTGTGAATATGTGCACATGCTAGGGAGTGTGTATTTGTGTATGTGTGAATATGTGTATATGTCAGGGAGTGTGTATTTGTGTATGTGTGAATATGTGTATGTTAAGGAGTGTGTATTTGTGTATGTGTGAATATGTGTATATGTTAGGGAGTGTGTATTTGTGTATTTGTGGATATGTGTATATGTTAGGGAGTGTGTATGTGTGAATATGTGTGAATTTGTGTGTATTTGTGTATTTGTTTCTAGTGAGTATGTTATTGTGTATGTGTGAATATGTGTATATGTCACGGAGTGTGTATTTGTGTATGTGTGAATATGTGTATATGTCAGGGAGCGTGTATTTGTGTATGTGTGAATATGTGTATATGTCAGGGAGTGTGTATTTGTGTATGTGTGAATATGTGTATATGTCAGGGAGTGTGTATTTGCGTATGTGTGTATATGTCAGGGAGTGTGTATTTGTGTATGTGTGAATATGTGTATATGTCAGGGAGTGTGTATTTGTGTATGTGTGAATATGTGTATATGTTTCTAGTGAGTATTTATGTTATTGTGTATTTGTGTATGTGTGAATATGAGTATATATCAGGGAGTGTGTATTTCTGTATGTGTGAATATGTGTATATGTTAGGGAGTGTGTATGTGTTAATATGTGTACATGCTAGGGAGTGTGTATTTGTGTATGTGTGAATATGTGTATATGTCAGGGAGTGTGTATTTGTGTATGTGTGAATATGTGTATGTTAAAGAGTGTGTATTTGTGTATGTGTGAATATGTGAATATGTGTATATGTTAGGGAGTGTGTATTTGTGTATTTGTGAATATGTGTATAAGTTAGGGAGTGTGTATTTGTGTATGTGTGAATATGTGTGTATTTGTGTATATGTTTCTAGTGAGTATTTATGTTATTGTGTATTTGTGTATGTGTGAATATGTGTATATGTCAGGGAGTGTGTATTTGTGTATGTGTGAATATGTGTATATGTTTCTAGTGAGTATTTATGTTATTGTGTATTTGTGTATGTGTGAATATATGTATATCTCAGGGAGTGTGTATTTGTGTATGTGTGAATATGTGTATATGTCAGGGAGTGTGTATTTGTGTATGTGTGAATATGTGTATATGTCAGGGAGTGTGTATTTGCGTATGTGTGTATATGTCAGGGAGTGTGTATTTGTGTATGTGTGAATATGTGTATATGTCAGGGAGTGTGTATTTGTGTATGTGTGAATATGTGTATATGTCAGGGAGTGTGTATTTGTGTATGTGTGAATATGTGTATATGTCAGGGAGTGTGTATTTGCGTATGTGTGTATATGTCAGGGAGTGTGTATTTCTGTATATGTGAATATGTGTATATGTCAGGGAGTGTGTATTTGTGTATATGTTTCTAGTGAGTATTTATGTTATTGTGTATTTCTGTATGTGTGAATATGAGTATATGTCAGGGAGTGTGTATTTGTGTATGTGTGAATATGTGTATATGTCAGGGAGTGTGTATTTGTGTATGTGTGAATATGTGTATATGTCAGGGAGTGTGTATTTGTGTATGTGTGAATATGTGTATATGTCAGGGAGTGTGTATTTGTGTATGTGTATATGTTAGGGAGTGTGTATTTGTGTATGTGTGAATATGTGTGTATGTCAGAGAGTGTGTATTTGTGTATGTGTGAATATGTGTATATGTCAGGGAGTGTGTATTTGTGTATGTGTGAATATGTGTATATGTCAGGGAGTGTGTATTTCTGTATGTGTGAATATGTGTATATGTCAGGGAGTGTGTATTTGTGTATGTGTATATGTTAGGGAGTGTGTATTTGTGTATGTGTGAATATGTGTGTATGTCAGAGAGTGTGTATTTGTGTATGTGTATATGTCAGGGAGTGTGTATTTGTGTATTTGTGGATATGTGTATATGCTAGGGAGTGTGTATGTGTGAATATGTGTACATGCTAGGGAGTGTGTATTTGTGTATGTGTGAATATGTGTATATGTCAGGGAGTGTGTATTTGTGTATGTGTGAATATGTGTATATGTCAGGGAGTGTGTATTTGTGTATGTGTGAATATGTGTATATGTAAGGGAGTGTGTATTTGCGTATGTGTGTATATGTCAGGGAGTGTGCATTTGTGTATGTGTGAATATGTGTATATGTCAGGGAGTGTGTATTTGTGTATGTGTGAATATGTGTATATGTTTCTAGTGAGTATTTATGTTATTGTGTATTTGTGTATGTGTGAATATGAGTATATATCAGGGAGTGTGTATTTCTGTATGTGTGAATATGTGTATATGTTAGGGAGTGTGTGTGTGAATATGTGTACATGCTAGGGAGTGTGTATTTGTGTATGTGTGAATATGTGTATATGTCAGGGAGTGTGTATTTGTGTATGTGTGAATATGTGTATGTTAAGGAGTGTGTATTTGTGTATGTGTGAATATGTGTATATGTTAGGGAGTGTGTATTTGTGTATTTGTGAATATGTGTATAAGTTAGGGAGTGTGTATTTGTGTATGTGTGAATATGTGTGTATTTGTGTATATGTTTCTAGTGAGTATTTATGTTATTGTGTATTTGTGTATGTGTGAATATGTGTATATGTCAGGGAGTGTGTATTTGTGTATGTGTGAATATGTGTATATGTTTCTAGTGAGTATTTATGTTATTGTGTATTTGTGTATGTGTGAATATGTGTATATGTCAGGGAGTGTGTATTTGTGTATGTGTGAATATGTGTATATGTCAGGGAGTGTGTATTTGTGTATGTGTGTATATGTCAGGGAGTGTGTATTTGTGTATGTGTGAATATGTGTATATGTCAGGGAGTGTGTATTTGTGTATGTGTGAATATGTGTATATGTCAGGGAGTGTGTATTTGTGTATGTGTGAATATGTGTATATGTCAGGGAGTGTGTATTTGCGTATGTGTGTATATGTCAGGGAGTGTGTATTTCTGTATGTGTGAATATGTGTATATGTCAGGGAGTGTGTATTTGTGTATGTGTGAATATGTGTATATGTTTCTAGTGAGTATTTATGTTATTGTGTATTTGTGTATGTGTGAATATGAGTATATGTCAGGGAGTGTGTATTTGTGTATGTGTGAATATGTGTATATGTCAGGGAGTGTGTATTTGTGTATGTGTGAATATGTGTATATGTCAGAGAGTGTGTATTTGTGTATGTTTGAATATGTGTATATGTCAGGGAGTGTGTATTTGTGTATGTGTATATGTTAGGGAGTGTGTATTTGTTTATGTGTGAATGTGTGTGTATGTCAGAGAGTGTGTATTTGTGTATGTGTGAATATGTGTATATGTCAGGGAGTGTGTATTTGTGTATGTGTGAATATGTGTATATGTCAGGGAGTGTGTATTTGTGTATGTGTGAATATGTGTATATGTCAGGGAGTGTGTATTTGTGTATGTGTATATGTTAGGGGGTGTGTATTTGTGTATGTGTGAATATGTGTGTATGTCAGAGAGTGTGTATTTGTGTATGTGTATATGTCATGGAGTGTGTATTTATGTATGTGTATATGTTAGGGAGTGTGTATTTGTGTATGTGTGAATATGTGTGTATGTCAGAGAGTGTGTATTTGTGTATGTGTATATGTTAGGGAGTGTGTATTTGTGTATGTGTATATGTTTCTAGTGAGTATTTATGTTATTGTGTATTTGTGATTGTGTGAATATGTGTATATGTCAGGGAGTGTGTATTTGTGTATGTGTGAATATGTGTATATGTCAGGGAGTGTGTATTTGTGTATGTGTGAATATGTGTATATGTTAGGGAGTGTGTATTTGTGTATGTGTGAATATGTGTGTATGTCAGAGAGTGTGTATTTGTGTATGTGTATATGTTAGGGAGTGTGTATTTGTGTATGTGTATATGTTTCTAGTGATTATTTATGTTATTGTGTATTTGTGTATGTGTGAATATGTGTATATGTCAGGGAGTGTGTATTTGTGTATGTGTGTATATGTTAGGGAGTGTGTATTTGTGTATGTGTGATTATGTGTGTATGTCAGGGAGTGTGAATATGTGTGAATATGTGTGTATTTGTATGTATTTGTGTATATGTTTCTAGTGATTATTTATGTTATTGTGTATTTGTGTATGCGTGAATATGTGTATATGTCAGGGAGTGTGTATTTCTGTATGTGTGAATATGTGTATATGTCAGGGAGTGTGTATTTGTGTATGTGTGAATATGTGTATATGTCAGGGAGTGTGTATTTGTGTATGTGTGAATATGTGTATATGTCAGGGAGTGTGTATTTGCGTATGTGTGTATATGTCAGTGAGTGTGTATTTCTGTATGTGTGAATATCTGTATATGTCAGGGAGTGTGTATTTGTGTATGTGTGAATATGTGTATATGTTTATAGTGAGTATTTATGTTATTGTGTATTTGTGTATGTGTGAATATGAGTATATGTCAGGGAGTGTGTATTTGTGTATGTGTGAATATGTGTATATGTCAGGGAGTGTGTATTTGTGTATGTGTGAATATGTGTATATGTCAGAGAGTGTGTATTTGTGTATGTTTGAATATGTGTATATGTCAGGGAGTGTGTATTTGTGTATGTGTATATGTTAGGGAGTGTGTATTTGTGTATGTGTGAATGTGTGTGTATGTCAGAGAGTGTGTATTTGTGTATGTGTGAATATGTGTATATGTCAGGGAGTGTGTATTTGTGTATGTGTGAATATGTGTATATGTCAGGGAGTGTGTATTTGTGTATGTGTGTATATGTCAGGGAGTGTGTATTTGTGTATGTGTTTATGTTAGGGAGTGTGTATTTGTGTATGTGTGAATATGTGTGTATGTCAGAGAGTGTGTATTTGTGTATGTGTATATGTCAGGGAGTGTGTATTTGTGTATGTGTATATGTTAGGGAGTGTGTATTTGTGTATGTGTGAATATGTGTGTATGTCAGAGTGTGTATTTGTGTATGTGTATATGTTAGGGAGTGTGTATTTGTGTATGTGTATATGTTTCTAGTGAGTATTTATGTTATTGTGTATTTGTGATTGTGTGAATATGTGTATATGTCAGGGAGTGTGTATTTGTGTATGTGTGAATATGTGTATATGTCAGGGAGTGTGTATTTGTGTATGTGTGAATATGTGTATATGTTAGGGAGTGTGTATTTGTGTATGTGTGAATATGTGTGTATGTCAGAGAGTGTGTATTTGTGTATGTGTATATGTTAGGGAGTGTGTATTTGTGTATGTGTATATGTTTCTAGTGATTATTTATGTTATTGTGTATTTGTGTATGTGTGAATATGTGTATATGTCGGGGAGTGTGTATTTGTGTATGTGTGTATATGTTAGGGAGTGTGTATTTGTGTATGTGTGATTATCTGTGTATGTCAGGGAGTGTGAATATGTGTGAATATGTGTGTATTTGTGTGTATTTGTGTATATGTTTCTAGTGATTATTTATGTTATTGTGTATTTGTGTATGCGTGAATATGTGTATATGTCAGGGAGTGTGTATTTGTGTATGTGTGAATATGTGTATATGTTAGGTAGTGTGTATTTGTGTATGTGTGAATATGTGTATATGTCAGGGAGTGTGTATTTGTGTATGTGTGAATATGTGTATATGTCAGGGAGTGTGTATTTGTGTATGTGTGAATATGTGTATATGTCAGGGAGTGTGTATTTGTGTATGTGTGAATATGTGTGTATGTCAGGGAGTGTGTATTTGTGTATGTGTGAATATGTGTGTATGTCAGGGAGTGTGTATTTGTGTATGTGTGAATATGTGTATATGTTAGGGAGTGTGTATTTGTGTATGTGTGAATATGTGTGTGTGTCAGGGAGTGTGTATTTGTGTATGTGTGAATATGTGTATATGTCAGGGATTGTGTATTTGTGTATGTGTGAATATGTTTATATGTCAGGGAGTGTGTATTTGTGTATATGTGAATATGTGTATATGTCAGGGAGTGTGTATTTGTGTATGTGTGAATATGTGTATATGTCAGGGAGTGTGTATTTGTGTATGTATGAATATGTGTATATGTCAGGGAGTGTGTATTTTGTGTATGTGTGAATATGTGTATATGTCAGGGAGTGTGTATTTTGTGTATGTGTGAATATGTGTATATGTCAGGGAGTGTGTATTTGTGTATGTGTGAATATGTGTATATGTCAGGGAGTGTGTATTTGTGTATGTGTGAATATGTGTATATGTCAGGGAGTATGTATTTGTGTATGTGTGAATATGTGTATATGTCAGGGAGTATGTATTTGTGTATGTGTGAATATCTGTATATGTTAGGGAGTGTGTATTTGTGTATGTGTGAATATGTGTATATGTTTCTAGTGAGTATTTATGTTATTGTGTATTTGTGTATGTGTGAATATTTGTATATGTCAGGGAGTGTGTATTTTGTGTATGTGTGAATATGTGTGTATGTTAGGGAGTGTGTATTTGTGTATGTGTGAATATGTGTATATGTCAGGGAGTGTGTATTTGTGTATGTGTGAATATGTGTGTATGTTTCTAGTGAGCATTTATGTTATTGTGTATTTTGTGTATGTGTGAATATGTGTATATGTCAGGGAGTGTGTATTTGTGTATGTGTGAATATGTGTATATGTCAGGGAGTGTGTATTTGTGTATGTGTGTATTTGTGTATATGTTTCTAGTGAGTATTTATGCTATTGTGTATTTGTGTATGTGTGAATATGTGTATATGTCAGGGAGTGTGTATTTGTGTATGTGTGAATATGTGTATATGTCAGGGAGTGTGTATTTGTGTATGTGTGAATATGTGTATATGTCAGGGAGTGTGTATGTGTGAATGTGTGTATTTGTGTATGTGTGAATATGTGTGTATGTTTCTAGTGAGTATTTATGTTATTGTGTATTTGTGTATGTGTGAATATGAGTATATGTCAGGGAGTGTGTATTTGTGTATGT
This sequence comes from Bombina bombina, assembly GCF_027579735.1. Classification (NCBI taxonomy): domain Eukaryota; kingdom Metazoa; phylum Chordata; class Amphibia; order Anura; family Bombinatoridae; genus Bombina; species Bombina bombina. The sequence continues at coordinate 624,120,872 of NC_069505.1, forward strand.
GTGAATATGAGTATATGTCATGGAGTGTGTATTTGTGTATGTGTGAATATGTGTATATTTCAGGGAGTGTGTATTTGTGTATGTGTGAATATGTGTATATGTTAGGGAGTATGTTTTTGTGTATGTGTGAATATGTGTATATGTCAGGGAGTATGTATTTGTGTATGTGTGAATATGTGTATATGTCAGGGAGTGTGTATTTGTGTATGTGTGAATATGTGTATATGTCAGGGAGTGTATATTTGTGTATGTGTGAATATGTGTATATGTCAGGGAGTGTGTATTTGTGTATGTGTGAATATGTGTATATGTCAGGGAGTGTGTATTTGTGTATGTGTGAATATGTGTATATGTCAGGGAGTGTGTATTTGTGTATGTGTGAATATGTGTATATGTTAGGGAGTGTGTATGTGTGTATGTGTGAATATGTGTATATGTTAGGGAGTGTGTATTTGTGTATGTGTGAATATGTGTGTATGTTAGGGAGTATGTATTTGTGTATGTGTGAATATGTGTATATGTCAGGGAGTATGTATTTGTGTATGTGTGAATATGTGTATATGTCAGGGAGTGTGTATTTGTGTATGTGTGAATATGAGTATATGTCAGGGAGTGTGTATTTGTGTATGTGTGAATATGTGTATATGTCAGGGAGTGTGTATTTGTGTATGTGTGAATATGTGTATATGTTAGGGAGTATGTATTTGTGCATGTGTGAATATGTGTATATGTTAGGGAGTGTGTATTTGTGTATGTGTGAATATGTGTATATGTCAGGGAGTATGTATTTGTGTATGTGTGAATATGTGTATATGTCAGGGAGTGTATATTTGTGTATGTGTGAATATGTGTATATGTCAGGGAGTGTGTATTTGTGTATGTGTGACTATGTGTATATGTCAGGGAGTGTGTATTTGTGTATTTGTGAATATGTGTATATGTCAGGGAGTGTGTATGTGTGAATATGTGTATATGTCTGGGAGTGTGTATTTGTGTATGTGTGAATATGTGTATATGTCAGGGAGTGTGTATTTGTGTATGTGTGAATATGTGTATATGTTAGGGAGTGTGTATGTGTGTATGTGTGAATATGTGTATATGTTAGGGAGTATGCATTTGTGTATGTGTGAATATGTGTATATGTCAGGGAGTATGTATTTGTGTATGTGTGAATATGTGTATATGTCAGGGAGTATGTATTTGTGTATGTGTGAATATGTGTATATGTCAGGGAGTGTGTATTTGTGTATGTGTGAATATGTGTATATGTCAGGGAGTGTGTATTTGTGTATGTGTGAATATGTGTATATGTCAGGGAGTGTGTATTTGTGTATGTGTGAATATGTGTATATGTTAGGGAGTGTGTATTTGTGTAGGTGTGAATATGTGTATATGTTAGGGAGTGTGTATGTGTGTATGTGTGAATATGTGTATATGTCAGAGAGTGTGTATTTGTGTATGTGTGAATATGTGTTTATGTTAGGGAGTGTGTATTTGTGTATGTGTGAATATGTGTATATGTTAGGCAGTGTGTATTTGTGTATGTGTGAATACAGGGAGTGCAGAATTATTAGGCAAATGAGTATTTTGACCACATCATCCTCTTTATGCATGTTGTCTTACTCCAAGCTGTATAGGCTCGAAAGCCTACTACCAATTAAGCATATTAGGTGATGTGCATCTCTGTAATGAGAAGGGGTGTGGTCTAATGACATCAACACCCTATATCAGGTGTGCATAATTATTAGGCAACTTCATTTCCTTTGGCAAAATAGGTCAAAAGAAGTACTTGACAGGCTCAGAAAAGTAAAAAATAGTGAGATATCTTGCAGAGGGATGCAGCACTCTTAAAATTGCAAAGCTTCTGAAGCGTGATCATCGAACAATCAAGCGTTTCATTCAAAATAGTCAACAGGGTCGCAAGAAGCGTGTGGAAAAACCAAGGCGCAAAATAACTGCCCATGAACTGAGAAAAGTCAAGCGTGCAGCTGCCAAGATGCCACTTGCCACCAGTTTGGCCATATTTCAGAGCTGCAACATCACTGGAGTGCCCAAAAGCACAAGGTGTGCAATACTCAGAGACATGGCCAAGGTAAGAAAGGCTGAAAGACGACCACCACTGAACAAGACACACAAGCTGAAACATCAAGACTGGGCCAAGAAATATCTCAAGACTGATTTTTCTAAGGTTTTATGGACTGATGAAATGAGAGTGAGTCTTGATGGGCCAGATGGATGGGCCCGTGGCTGGATTGGTAAAGGGCAGAGAGCTCCAGTCCGACTCAGACGCCAGCAAGGTGGAGGTGGAGTACTGGTTTGGGCTGGTATCATCAAAGATGAGCTTGTGGGGCCTTTTCGGGTTGAGGATGGAGTCAAGCTCAACTCCCAGTCCTACTGCCAGTTTCTGGAAGACACCTTCTTCAAGCAGTGGTACAGGAAGAAGTCTGCATCCTTCAAGAAAAACATGATTTTCATGCAGGACAATGCTCCATCACACGCGTCCAAGTACTCCACAGCGTGGCTGGCAAGAAAGGGAATAAAAGAAGAAAATCTAATGACATGGCCTCCTTGTTCACCTGATCTGAACCCCATTGAGAACCTGTGGTCCATCATCAAATGTGAGATTTACAAGGAGGGAAAACAGTACACCTCTCTGAACAGTGTCTGGGAGGCTGTGGTTGCTGCTGCACGCAATGTTGATGGTGAACAGATCAAAACACTGACAGAATCCATGGATGGCAGGCTTTTGAGTGTCCTTGCAAAGAAGTGTGGCTATATTGGTCACTGATTTGTTTTTGTTTTGTTTTTGAATGTCAGAAATGTATATTTGTGAATGTTGAGATGTTATATTGGTTTCACTGGTAAAAATAAATAATTGAAATGGGTATATATTTGTTTTTTGTTAAGTTGCCTAATAATTATGCACAGTAATAGTCACCTGCACACACAGATATCCCCCTAAAATAGCTATAACTAAAAACAAGCTAAAAACTACTTCCAAAACTATTCAGCTTTGATATTAATGAGTTTTTTGGGTTCATTGAGAACATGGTTGTTGTTCAATAATAAAATTAATCCTCAAAAATACAACTTGCCTAATAATTCTGCACTCCCTGTATGTGTGTATGTTTCTAGTGAGTATTTATGTTATTGTGTATTTGTGTATGTGTGAATATGTGTATATGTTAGGGAGTGTGTATTTGTGTATGTGTGAATATGTGTATATGTCAGGGAGTGTGTATTTGTGTATGTGTGAATATGTGTATATGTCAGGGAGTGTGTATTTGTGTATGTGTGAATATGTGTATATGTCAGGGAGTGTGTATTTGTGTATGTGTGAATATGTGTATATGTTAGGGAGTGTGTATTTGTGTATGTGTGAATATGTGTATATGTAAGGGAGTGTGTATGTGTGAATATGTGTATATGTCAGGGAGTGTGTATTTGTGTATGTGTGAATATGTGTATATGTCAGGGAGTGTGTATTTGTGTATGTGTGAATATGTGTATATGTTAGGGAGTGTGTATTTGTGTATGTGTGAATATGTGTATATGTTAGGGAGTGTGTATTTGTGTATGTGTGAATATGTGTGTATGTTTCTAGTGAGTATTTATGTTAATGTGTATTTGTGTATGTGTGAATATGTGTATATGTTAGGGAGTGTGTATTTGTGTATGTGTGAATATGTGTATATGTTAGGGAGTGTGTATTTGTGTATGTGTGACTATGTGTATATGTCAGGGAGTGTGCATTTGTGTATGTGTGAATATGTGTATATGTCAGGGAGTGTGTATTTGTGTATGTGTGAATATGTGTATATGTCAGGGAGTGTGTATTTGTGTATGTGTGAATATGTGTATATGTTAGGGAGTGTGTATTTGTGTATGTGTTAATATGTGTATATGTCAGGGAGTGTGTATTTGTGTATGTGTGAATATGTGTATATGTCAGGGAGTGTGTATGTGTGAATATATGTGTGTATGTCAGGGAGTGTGTATTTGTGTATGTGTGAATATGTGTGTATGTCAGGGAGTGTGTATTTGTGTATGTGTGAATATGTGTATATGTCAGTGAGTGTGTATTTGTGTATGTGTGAATATGTGTATATGTCAGAGAGTGTGTATTTGTGTATGTGTGTATGTCAGGGAGTGTTTATTTGTGTATGTGTGAATATGTGTGTATGTCAGGGAGTGTGTATTTGTGTATGTGTGAATATGTGTATGTCAGGGAGTGTGTATTTTGTGTATGTGTGAATTTGTGTATATGTTTCTAGTGAGTATTTATGTGATTGTGTATTTTGTGTATGTGTGAATATGTGTATATGTCAGGGAGTGTGTATTTTGTGTATGTGTGAATTTGTGTATATGTCAGGGAGTGTGTATTTGTGTATGTGTGAATATGTGTATGTCAGGGAGTGTGTATTTGTGTATGTGTGAATATGTGTATATGTTAGGGAGTGTGTATTTGTGTATGTGTGAATATGGGTATGTCAGGGAGTGTGTATTTTGTGTATGTGTGAATTTGTGTATATGTTAGGGAGTGTGTATTTGTGTATGTGTGAATATGTGTATATGTCAGGGAGTGTGTATGTGTGAATATGTGTATATGTCAGGGAGTGTGTATGTGTGAATATGTGTATATGTCAGGGAGTGTGTATTTGTGTATGTGTGAATATGTGTATATGTCAGGGAGTGTGTATTTGTGTATGTGTGAATATATGTATATGTTAGGGAGTGTGTATTTGTGTATGTGTGACTATGTGTATATGTCAGGGAGTGTGTATGTGTGAATATGTGTATATGTCAGGGAGTGTGTATGTGTGAATATGTGTATATGTCAGGGAGTATGTATTTGTGTATGTGTGAATATGTGTATATGTCAGGGAGTGTGTATTTTTGTATGTGTGAATATGTGTATATGTCAGGGAGTGTGTATTTGTGTATGTGTGAATATGTGTATATGTCAGGGAGTGTGTATTTGTATATGTGTGAATATGTGTATATGTCAGGGAGTGTGTATTTGTGTATGTGTGAATATGTGTATATGTCAGGGAGTGTGTATGTGTGAATATGTGTATATGTCAGGGAGTGTGTATTTGTGTATGTGTGAATATGTGTATATGTCAGGGAGTGTGTATTTGTGTATGTGTGAATATGTGTATATGTCAGGGAGTGTGTATTTGTGTATGTGTGAATATGTGTATATGTCAGGGAGTGTGTATGTGTGAATATGTGTATATGTCAGGGAGTGTGTATTTGTGTATGTGTGAATATGTGTATATGTCAGGGAGTGTGTATGTGTGAATATGTGTATATGTCAGGGAGTGTGTATGTGTGAATATGTGTACATGCTAGGGAGTGTGTATTTGTGTATGTGTGAATATGTGTATATGTCAGGGAGTATGTATTTGTGTATGTGTGAATATGTGTATATGTCAGGGAGTGTGTATTTGTGTATGTGTGAATATGTGTATATGTTAGGGAGTATGTATTTGTGTATGTGTGAATATGTGTATATGTCACGGAGTGTGTATTTGTGTATGTGTGAATATGTGTATATGTCAGGGAGTATGTATTTGTTTATGTGTGAATATGTGTATATGTCAGGGAGTGTGTATTTGTGTATGTGTGAATATGTGTATATGTCAGGGAGTGTGTATTTGTGTATGTGTGAATATGTGTATATGTCAGGGAGTGTGTATTTGTGTATGTGTGTATTTGTGTGTATGTTTCTAGTGAGTATTTATGTTATTGTGTATTTGTGTACGTGTGAATATGTGTATATGTCAGGGAGTATGTATTTGTGTATGTGTGAATATGTGTATATGTCAGGGAGTGTGTATTTGTGTATGTGTGAATATGAGTATATGTCAGGGAGTGTGTATTTGTGTATGTGTGAATATGAGTATATGTCAGGGAGTGTGTATTTGTGTATGTGTATATGTCAGGGAGTGTGTATTTGTGTATGTGTGAATATGAGTATATGTCAGGGAGTGTGTATTTGTGTATGTGTGAATATGAGTATATGTCAGGGAGTGTGTATTTGTGTATGTGTGAATATGTGTATATGTCAGGGAGTGTGTATTTGTGTATGTGTGAATATGTGTATATGTCAGGGAGTGTGTATTTGTGTATGTGTGAATATGTGTATATGTCAGGGAGTGTGTATTTGTGTATGTGTGAATATGTGTATATGTCAGGGAGTGTGTATTTGTGTATGTGTGAATATGAGTATATGTCAGGGAGTGTGTATTTGTGTATGTGTGAATATGTGTATATGTCAGGGAGTATGTATTTGTGTATGTGTATATGTCAGGGAGTGTATATTTGTGTATGTGTGAATATGTGTATATGTCAGGGAGTGTGTATTTGTGCATGTGTGAATATGTGTATATGTCAGGGAGTGTGTATTTGTGTATGTGTGTATTTGTGTGTATGTTTCTAGTGAGTATTTATGTGATTGTTTATTTGTATTCCTGTTCTTTTTCTAATGATACATTCTGCATGATCAGGATAATGGGGCCGAATGATCAAGCTGCGAATGGAGCTTGATGCCCTTGTTTCCGCGCAAGTCTTCAGGCTCGACAGAAATAGAAGTTATGAAGTAGCGGTCGAAAGACCAGTGCTCCATAACTTGTCAGCCGGCTCTGAGGCAGCGGACAGAAATCAACCCGATCGAATACGATCGGGCGGATTGACACCCCTTGCGAATCTGCAGGGGGCGGCATTGCACAAGCAGTTCACAAGATAATGATAAATTCGCAATGATAAATGCCGACAGCGTATGCTGTCTGCATTTATCGATGTGCGGCGGACATGATACGCAACATGTCTACTCGCACTATGATAAATTGGCCCAAATGAATTTTACTTCCAGTACATGAATCTAGGTGAGCTAGGCAGCCGCCCAATGGGTGAGACTCTTATTTCACAGCAAATTAGACTGCTGCTTATTAATAAGGCTGTATTACCTATATAATTGCCCTTAACCAATAAGTAACTGCCCTGTGACAAGGCAGAATGTTACAGTAAACTGAATGAGACTGTTTTGCTCTGAGTGAGACATTCTCTATGCTGCAGTCTTCTGAATGAAACTGTCTATGTGCTTGTGTGAGATCTGACCCATGATGAGACTCCTGTGTAATAAATGAGACTGACCTTTTTCTGGTTGCCATTATTTGAAGTGGTGATAAAACCACCCTATATAAACTATAAGCTAATACTGATACGGTAGGATAGTCTGAGATGATGTGAGTTCAGAGGGATTACACAGCATTGTGTTGCCTATGGAGTTGTAAAGAGGGGGAGAGCAGGGTTTATGGGAAATCTAAAATAACATGACTGGGGAGTAGTTGTACCATAGAGGGTAGAGAAGAATATAAACCGTCACTGAGCAGAATGTGTTCCTTTCCACAGGCCAAAGTGACAGATGCTGCTGACCATCCAGAGGTGACATGGTGTGTCCAGGTTAGTTCTTCAGCCGCTTCCCTAAATTTACTTATATCTGATTTCTTTAGTCTTTCACAATACTTAAAGGCACAATAAAGTATCTCTTATATATGCACAGTATATATCAGTAATTAAGTGCTGCATTACATAAGGTCTGCACACACAATAAATGTTTATATATGCACAGTATATATCAGTAATTAAGTGCCTCATTACATAAGGTCTGCACACACAATAAATGTTTATATATGCACAGTATATATCAGTAATTAAGTGCTGCATTACATAAGGTCTGCGCACACAATAAGTGTTTATATATGCACAGTATATATCAGTAATTAAGTGCTGCATTACATAAGGTCTGCACACACAATAAATGTTTATATATGCACAGTATATATCAGTAATTAAGTGCTGCATTACATAAGGATTGCAAACACAATAAATGTTTATATATGCACAGTATATATCAGTAATTAAGTTCTGCATTACATAAGGTCTGGACACACAATAAATGTTTATATATGCACAGTATATATCAGCAATTAAGTGCTGCATTACAATAGGTCTGCACACACAATAAATGTTTATATATGCACAGTATATATCAGTAATTAAGTGCAGCATTACATAAGGTCTGCACACACAATAAATGTTTATATATGCACAGTATACTGTATATCAGTAATTAAGTGCAGCATTACATAAGGTCTGCACACACAATAAATGTTTATATATGCACAGTATATATCAGTAATTAAGTGCTGCATTACATAAGGTCTGCACACACAATAAATGTTTATATATGCACAGTATATATCAGTAATTAAGTGCTGTATTACATAAGGTCTGCACACACAATAAATGTTTATATATGTACAGTATATATCAGTAATTAAGTGCTGTATTACATAAGGTCTGCACACACAATAAATGTTTATATATGCACAGTATATATCAGTAATTAAGCACAACATTACAAAAGGTCTGCACACACAATAAATGTTTATATATGCACAGTATATATCAGTAATTATATGTCACATTACATAAGGTCTGCACACACAATAAATGTTTATATATGCACAGTATATATCAGTAATTAAGTGCTGCATTACATAAGGTCTGCACACACAATACATGTTTATATATGCACAGTATATATCAGTAATTAAGTGCTGCATTACATAAGGTCTGCACACACAATAAATGTTTATATATGCACAGTATATATCAGTAATTAAGTGCTGCATTACATAAGGTCTGCACACACAATAAATGTTTATATATGCACAGTATATATCAGTAATTAAGTGCTGCATTACAAAAGGTCTACACACACAATAAATGTTTATATATGCACAGTATATATCAGTAATTAAGTGCTACATTACATAACGTCTGCACACACAATAAATGTTTATATATGCACAGTATATATCAGTATTTATATGTCACATTACATAAGGTCTGCACACACAATAAATGTTTATATATGCACAGTATAAATCAGTAATTAAGTGCTACATTACATAATGTCTGCACACACAATAAATGTTTATATATGCACAGTATATATCAGTATTTATATGTCACATTACATAAGGTCTGCACACACAATAAATGTTTATATATGCACAGTATATATCAGTAATTAATGCTACATTACATAAGGTCTGCACACACAATAAATGTTTATATATGCACAATATATATCAGTAATTAAGTGCTGCATTACATAAGGTCTGCACACACAATAAATATTTATATATGCACAGTATATATATCAGTAACTAAGTGCTGCATTACAAAAGGTCTGAACACACAATAAATGTTTTATATGCACAGTATATATCAGTAATTAAGTGCTGCATTACTTAAGGTCTGCACACACAGTAAATGTTTATATATGTACAGTATATATCAGTAATTAAGTGCCGCATTACGTAAGGTCTGCACACACAATACATGTTTATATATGCACAGTATATATCAGTAATTAAATGCAGCATTACAAAAGGTCTGCACACACAATACATGTTTATATATGCACAGTATATATCAGTAATTAAGTGCTGCATTATATAAGGTCTGCACACACAATAAATGTTTATATATGCACAGTATATATCAGTAATTAAGTGCTGTATTACATAAGGTCTGCACACACAATAAATGTTTATATATGCACAGTATATATCAGTAATTAAGTGATACATTACGTAAGGTCTGCACACACAATAAATGTTTATATATGCACAGTATATATCAGTAATTAAGTGCTGTATTACATAAGGTTTGCACACACAATAAATGTTTATATATGCACAGTATATATCAGTAATTAAGTGCTGTATTACATAAGGTCTGCACATACAATAAATGTTTATATATGCACAGTATATATCAGTAATTAAGTGTCACATTACATAAGGTCTGCACACACAATAAATGTTTATATATGCACAGTGTTACGGTACCAACAGATACCAAGGGTTAATACCAGATGAACGATGTACTGAATATGGGATGAGCAACTCACAACCCAGCTAATTCCCCCCTCAAATATGAGACCAGGCTCCACATTGAAGGTTAAAACAGAATGCTTTTTATTGAAGGCTGTATGCCCAGTATTTATGCAGGTCTGACCCCAGATGGGGGGTTGAAAGAATATTGTACATTAGATAGAGGGAAAACGCCCTTTGACATGATACAATAGAATTACATTACTTAAGCAGATAAGCAAGTTAAACACAAGACACAATGGAGCCCTTCTTATCACTTGACTCTGACTCTGGAGGTGATTAAACAATGTGAATGCTTATCACTAAAACTTAATTACAGTACACAATAGCTGATGCTAGGACCTGTCTCAGAAAATAGTTTCTCAAAGCTGAACAGAGTTAACTCTTTCAGTACTGACAGAAGGGTCTGTCACATAGCTCCCTCCTAGTGGAACACTCCGGCAGACCCGGCTTGACCCTTTGGCGGGTCAACCTGGGGATGACAGGACTAGGGTGGTAGGCATGTCAGTTTGCCGGGACTATCCATCTGTATTCCCGTTATGAGAGAGAATCCCTGTCCGTATAAATAAGGGTTCAACTTCTTCAGTGCCCAGACTAGGGCTAAACAGTCCTTCAAAATATCATCAGCTTCTTTACGTGGTTTTTGTACCTGCTCTTTATAGGTATCCACAATCCCTTCATACTGACATAGGGTGCCCTTGAGTTGCTGTACCTCACTATGAGCCAGCGTCAGCTTCTCCTCCAGTGTCGCTAAGTTTGTCTTTAATGTTTCATGTTCCACTCTCAAGCTGGTGTTTTCTGCAGTCTGTCGGTGCAGCTTGTCTAGCAGAGATTCCCATTCTAAACGTGCTTTTTCCCCTGCGCTCCTCTTCTCTTTCATCAGCGCATTGTAACGGGACTTCCACGTATCAATAGCGGATAGAGATTTACTGAGCTCAGCGTCCTGGGGCTTAGCAGCAGGTGGGTCAGTCTCTGCGGCTTGGACCTAGGCACGGGTAGTCACAGGGTTAACATCGGTGGGACCCATGGGAGCATAGGCAGAAACAAGGGGGGCCAAGTTGTTCCCAAGGAGAACATCAGCAGGTAAGTCCTTCTTGACCCCCACATTCACAGGTCTAGCGCCCCCTCCCCAATCCAAATGTACCTGGGCAACAGGTAGGCGGAACACAGCGCCCCCTGCTACCCTCACAGCCACAGTGTCTCCAGTGTGCTGTTTCTCAGACACCAAGTTCTTTTGAAGCAAGGTCATGGTAGCACCAGTATCCCGTAGACCACTGACCTCCTTCCCATTCACTTTAACCAGTTGCTGGTTATTCCGGTGGGCAGCTTGCACGGGGTCTGCTTCATGTAGGATGCCCCAGCATTCTTGCCCCTCTACGTAGTGGGCCGCAGGCTGAGGGTTACGTGGGATTCCGCCGGCGGGTCTTCTCCAGGACTGTGCTTGGTTCGCTGCGTTTAGGGGACACTCTGGTCTTTTGTGCCCTAGTTGCTTACATCCAAAGCACCGAATAGGTTGTGAGTAGCCTGCGAATTGAACCGGGCTCTTTGAAGGTAGTTCGTGGCCGGAGGCCGTGTGGTATAGCGGTGCACCGGGGGTTGGTAACTGGTGGCTGCTGTGGCTCTGTACTCCACTCTAGCAGGGGGCTTAGTGGTAGCAGTATCCAGTTTGCGGGCATCCGTATACTCATCTGCCAGGCGAGCAGCTTCATGCAGGGTGGAGGGTTTACGGTCCCGAACCCACTCTCTAACTCCTGCTGATAACTTGTCAAAGCAATGTTCCAACAGGAATAGCTGCAGCACCTCTTCCCCAGATACGGCTTGGCACCCCGCCATCCAGTGAGCTGCGGTGCAGTGCACTTTACATGCCCACTCAACGTAGGAATCACCAGCCAATTTAACAGTGTCTCTGAACCGCCTCCGGTATGCCTCCAGTGTAACCGCATACCTGGAGAGCAGAGCCTCTTTTACAGTATTATAATCCCCGACTTCCTCATCTGGAATGGCCCGAAAAGCCTCACTGGCCCGGCCGGATAATTTTCCGGATAATATCGTGACCCAGTCCTCTGCGGGTACCTTGTGTAGTGCACATTGCCTCTCAAAATCCGCAAGGTACCCATCAATCTCTCCTTCTGTTTCCAGGAAGTTTTTAAAAGCTGCAAAATTTACTTTTCCCTTTTCCACTGGGGTTGCTGTGACTTGGGCTGCTGCAGCGCCGCTTTGGCGAAGTAGGTTGGCCTCCACAGCTGCTATGACCCGGTCGATAATTTCCGCAGATGGGTTGGGGCCATAATGTGCCAGTCTTATTTTGACAGCCCGGTCAAAGCTTGCTTCTTTGGGGGTTCTGTCTGATATGCTGAGCCCATTGGTTCCTATGGTCCCTGGTACTCTTTCCATCTTGGTCAGTCTTGTAATAATCCCCCTCTTCCTGAGGTTACTGGCTTGTGTAGTTGCTCTTCTGGGCGATAAGGATCATCCCGTCGCTTGCCACCAATTGTTACGGTACCAACAGATACCAAGGGTTAATACCAGATGAACGATGTACTGAATATGGGATCAGCAACTCACAACCCAGCTAATTCCCCCCTCAAACATGAGACCAGGCTCCACATTGAAGGTTAAAACAGAATGCTTTTTATTGAAGGCTGTATGCCCAGTATTTATGCAGGTCTGACCCCAGATGGGGGGTTGAAAGAATATTGTACATTAGATAGAGGGAAAACACCCTTTGACATGATACAATAGAATTACATTACTTAAGCAGATAAGCAAGTTAAACACAAGACACAATGGAGCCCTTCTTATCACTTGACTCTGACTCTGGAGGTGATTAAACAATGTGAATGCTTATCACTAAAACTTAATTACAGTACACAATAGCTGATGCTAGGACCTGTCTCAGAAAATAGTTTCTCAAAGCTGAACAGAGTTAACTCTTTCAGTACTGACAGAAGGGTCTGTCACACACAGTATATATCAGTAATTAAGTGTCACATTACATAAGGTCTGTACACACAATAAATGTTTATATATGCACAGTATATATCTTTAATTAAGTGATACATTACGTAAGGTCTGCACACACAATACATGTTTATAAATGCACAGTATATATCAGTAATTAAGTGATACATTACATAAGGTTTGCACACACAATAAATGTTTATATATGCACAGTATATATCAGTAATTAAGTGCTGCATTACATAAGGTCTGTACACACAATAAATGTTTATATATGCACAGTATATATCAGTAATTAAGTGTCACATTACAGAAGGTCTGCACACACAATAAATGTTTATATATGCACAGTGTATATCAGTAATTAAGTGATACATTACATAAGGTTTGCACACACAATAAATGTTTATATATGCACAGTATATATCAGTAATTAAGTGCTGCATTACATAAGGTCTGTACACACAATACATGTTTATATATGCACAGTATATATCAGTAATTAAGTGCTACATTACATAATGTCTGCACACACAATAATGTTTATATATACACTGTATATATCAGTAATTAAGTGCTGCATTACATAAGGTCTGCACACACAATACATGTTTATATCTGCACAGTATATATCAGTAATTAGGTGCAGCATTATAAAAGGTCTGCGCACACAATAAATGTTTATATATGCACAGTATATATCAGTAATTAAGTGCTGCATTTCAATAGGTCTGCACACAATAAATGTTTATATATGCACAGTATATATCAGTAATTAAGTGCTTCATTACATAAGGTCTGCACACACAATAAATGTTTATATATGCACAGTATATATCAGTAATTAAGTGCTGCATTACATAAGGTCTGCACACACAATAAATGTTTATATATGCACAGTATATATCAGTAATTAATTGCTGCATTACAAAAGGTCTGCACACACAATACATGTTTATATATGCACAGTATATATCAGTAATTAGGTGCAGCATTATAAAAGGTCTGCGCACACACAATAAATGTTTATATATGCACAGTATATCAGTAATTAAGTGCTGCATTTCAATAGGTCTGCACACACAATAAATGTTTATATATGCACAGTATATATCAGTAATTTAGTTCTGCATTACATAAGGTCTGCACACACAATAAATGTTTATATATGCACAGTATATATCAGTAATTAAGTGCTGCATTACAATAGGTCTGCACACACAATAAATGTTTATATATGCACAGTATATATCAGTAATGAAGTGCAGCATTACATAAGGTCTGCACACACAATAAATATTTATATATGCACAGTATACTGTATATCAGTAATTAAGTGCAGCATTACATAAGGTCTGCACACACAATAAATGTTTATATATGCACAGTACACTGTATATTAGTAATTAAGTGCAGCATTACATAAGGTCTGCACACACAATAAATGTTTATATATGCACAGTATATATCAGTAATTAAGTGCTGCATTACATAAGGTCTGCACACAAAATAAATGTTTATATATGCACAGTATATATCAGTAATTAAGTGCTGTATTACATAAGGTCTGCACACACAATAAATGTTTATATATGTACAGTATATATCAGTAATTAAGTGCTGCATTACATAAGGTCTGCACACACAATAAATGTTTATATATGCACAGTATATATCAGTAATTAAGTGCTGTATTACATAAGGTCTGCACACACAATAAATGTTTATATATGCACAGTATATATCAGTAATTAAGCACAACATTACAAAAGGTCTGCACACACAATAAATGTTTATATATGCACAGTATATATCAGTAATTATATGTCACATTACATAAGGTCTGCACACACAATAAATGTTTATATATGCACAGTATATATCAGTAATTAAGTGCTGTATTACATAAGGTCTGCACACACAATAAATATTTATATATGCACAGTATATATCAGTAATTAAGTGCTGCATTACATAAGGTGTGCATACACAATAAATGTTTATATATGCACAGTATATATCAGTAATTAAGTGCTGCATTACAAAAGGTCTGCACACACAATAAATGTTTATATATGCACAGTATATATCAATAATTAAGTGCTACATTACATAATGTCTGCACACACAATAAATGTTTATATATGCACAGTATATATCAGTATTTATATGTCACATTACATAAGGTCTGCACACACAATAAATGTTTATATATGCACAGTATATATCAGTAATTAAATGTCACATTACATAAGGTCTGCACACACAATAAATGTTTATATATGCACAATATATATCAGTAATTAAGTGCTGTATTACATAAGGTCTGCACACACAATAAATGTTTATATATGCACAGTATATATCAATAATTAAGTGCTGCATTACATAAGGTCTGCACACACAATAAATATTTATATATGCACAGTATATATCAGTAACTAAGTGCTGCATTACAAAAGGTCTGCGCACACAATAAATATTTATATATGCACAGTATATATCAGTAATTAAGTGCCGCATTACGTAAGGTCTGCACACACAATACATGTTTATACATGCACAGTATATATCAGTAATTAAATGCAGCATTACAAAAGGTCTGCACACACAATAAATGTTTATATATGCACAGTATATATCAGTAATTAAGTGCTGCATTACATAAGGTCTGCACACACAATAAATGTTTATATATGCACAGTATATATCAGTAATTAAGTGATACATTACGTAAGGTCTGCACACACAATAAATGTTTATATATGCACATTATATATCAGTAATTAAGTGCTGTATTACATAAGGTCTGCACACACAATACATGTTTATATATGCACAGTATATATCACCAATTAAGTGCTGTATTACAAAAGGTCTGCACATACAATAAATGTTTATATATGCACAGTATATATCACTAATTAAGTGCTGTATTACATAAGGTCTGCACACACAATAAATGTTTATATATGCACAGTATATATCAGTAATTAAGTGATACATTACGTAAGGTCTGCACACACAATACATGTTTATATATGCAATATATATATATATCAGTAATTAAGTGATACATTACATAAGGTTTGCACACACAATAAATGTTTATATATGCACAGTATATATCAGTAATTAAGTGCTGCATTACATAAGGTCTGTACACACAATACATGTTTATATATGCACAGTATATATCAGTAATTAAGTGCTTCATTACATAAGGTCTGCACACACAATAAATGTTTATATATGCACAGTATATATCAGTAATTAAGTGGTACATTACATAAGGTTTGCACACACAATACATGTTTATATATGCACAGTATATATCAGTAATTAAGTGCTGCATTACATAAGGTCTGTACACACAATAAATGTTTATATATGCACAGTATATATCAGTAATTAAGTGCTACATTACATAATGTCTGCACACACAATAATGTTTATATATGCACTGTATATATCAGTAATTAAGTGGTGCATTACATAAGGTCTGCACACACAATACATGTTTATATCTGCACAGTATATATCAGTAATTAAGTGCTGCATTTCAATAGTCTGCACACACAATAAATGTTTATATATGCACAGTATATATCAGTAATTAAGTGCTTCATTACATAAGGTCTGCACACACAATAAATGTTTATATATGCACAGTATATATCAGTAATTAAGTGCTGCATTACATAAGGTCTGTACACACAATAAATGTTTATATATGCACAGTATATATCAGTAATTAAGTGCTGCATTACATAAGGTCTGCACACACAATAAATGTTTATATATGCACAGTATATATCAGTAATTAAGTGAAGCATTACATAAGGTCTGCACACACAATAAATGTTTATATATGCACAGTATATATCAGTAATTAAGTGCTTCATTACATAAGTTCTGCATACACAATAAATATTTATATATGCACAGTATATATCAGTAATTAAGTGCCTCATTACATAAGGTCTGCGCAAACAATAAATGTTTATATATGCACAGTATATATCAGTAATTAAGTGCAGCATTACATAAGGTCTGCACACACAATACATGTTTATATATGCACAGTATATATCAGTAATTAAGTGCTGCATTACATAAGGTCTGCACACACAATAAATGTTTATATATGCACAGTATATATCAGTAATTAAGTGCTGCATTACATAAGGTCTGTACACACAATAAATGTTTATATATGCACAGTATATATCAGTAATTATATGTCACATTACAAAAGGTCTGTACACACAATAAATGTTTATATATGTACAGTATATATCAGTAATTAAATGCTGCATTACATAAGGTCTGCACACACAATAAATGTTTATATATGCACAGTATATATCAGTAATTATATGTCACATTACATAGGTCTGTACACACAATAAATGATTATATATGCGCAGTATATATCAGTAATTAAGTGCTTCATTACATAAGGTCTGCACTAGGGATGGGCGAATGTGTAAAATTTTGAATGTAGAACGAATGTTATTACCGAAATTCGAATTCTAAATTCGAATGTCGATAAGAACGAATATTCTTAAAAATTTGAAAATCGAATGTTATTTACAGTTTTCGAATGTCACTTTCGAATTCGAATGTTTATAATTATATCGAATGTCCACATTCGAAATTTCGAATTTAACATTCTATTTAACAAATACTATTCAGAAGTTTAATAGTTCATGTGGTAGGGTGGGAATTTAGTAAATTGATACATAATAGATACAAATATATCATTTCGAATGTTTTCCATATAGAATATTGCATAATTCGAATATTACATTTTAAAGCATTAGAAATACTATTACAATCTAAATTCGAATTTTTCGAATTTGAATATTGCATAATTCGAATATTACATTTAAAGAAAAAGCATTAGAAATACTATTACAATCTAAATTCGAATTTTTCGAATTCGAATATTGCATAATTCGAATATTACATTTAAAGAAAAAGCATTAGAAATACTATTACAATCTAAATTCGAATTTTTCGAATTTGAATATTGCATAATTCGAATATTACATTTAAAGAAAAAGCATTAGAAATACTATTACAATCTAAATTCGAATTTTTCGAATTCGAATATTTTCGAATGTAATCGTAAAATTCGAAACCGAACATTCGAAAATCGAATGTTAGAATGTTATGTAAACATTCGAAATTCGATTCGAACGAACGAATGTTTTAAAATTTGTGTCGTTTTTCGAATGTTGCAAAACATTCGCCCATCCCTAGTCTGCACACACAATAATTGTTTATATATGCACAGTATATATCAGTAATTAAGTGCCATATTACATAAGGTCTGCACACACAATACATGTTTATATATGCACAGTATGTATCAGTAATTAAGTGCTGCATTACATAAGGTCGGCACACACAATAAATGTTTATATATGCACAGTATGTATCAGTAATTAAGTGCTGCATTACATAAGGTCTGTACACACAATAAATGTTTATATATGTACAGTATATATCAGTAATTAAGTGCCGCATTACATAAGGTCTGCACACGCAATGTTTATATATGCACAATATATATCAGTAATTAAGTGAAACATTACATAAGGTCTGCACACGCAATTAATGTTTATATATGCACAGTATATATCAGTAATTAAGTGCTGCATTACATAAGGTCTGAACACACAATAAATGTTTATATATGCACAGTATATATCAGTAATTAAGTGCTACATTACATAAGGTCTGAACACACAATAAATGTTTATATATGCACAGTATATATCAGTAATTAAGTGCTGCATTACAAAAGGTCTGCACACACAATAAATGTTTATATATGCACAGTATATATCAGTAATTAAGTGCTACATTACTGATATATACTGTGCATATATAAACATTTGTGTGTGTTCAGACCTTATGTAATGTAGCACTTAATTACTGATATATACTGTGCATATATAAACATTTATTGTGTGTGCAGACATTTTGTAATGCAGCACTTAATTACTGATATATACTGTGTATATATAAACATTTATTGTGTGTGCAGCCCTTATGTAGTGCAGCACTTAATTACTGATATATACTGTGCATATATAAACATTTGTGTGTGTTCATACCTTATGTAATGTAGCACTTAATTACTGACATATACTGTGCATATATAAACATGTATTGTGTGTTCAGACCTTATGTAATGTAGCACTTAATTACTAATATATACTGTACATATATAAACATTTATTGTGTGTGCAGAACTTTTGTAATGCAGCACTTAATTACTGATTTATACTGTGCATATATAAACATTTATTGTGTGTTCAGACTTTATGTAAAGTAGCACTTAATTACTGATATATACTGTGCATATATAAACATTTATTGTGTGTTCAGACCTTATGTAATGCAGCACTTAATTACTGATATATACTGTGCATATATATACATTTATTGTGTGTGCAGATCTTATGTAATGTAGCACTTAATTACTGATATATACTGTGCATATATAAACATTTAAGTGCTACATTACATAAGGTCTGCACACACAATACATGTTTATATATGCACAGTATATATCAGTAATTAAGTGCTACATTACATAAGGTCTGAACACACAATAAATGTTTATATATGCACAGTATATATCAGTAATTAAGTGCTGCATTACAAAAGTTCTGCACACACAATAAATGTTTATATATGTACAGTATATATCAGTAATTAAGTGCTGCATTACATAAGGTCTGCACATACAATAAATATTTATATATGCACAGTATATATCAGTAATTAAGTGCTGCATTACATAAGTTCTGCACATACAATAAATATTTATATATGCACAGTATATATCAGTAATTAAGTGCTGCATTACATAAGGTCTGCACATACAATAAATATTTATATATGCACAGTATATATCAGTAATTAAGTGCTGCATTACATAAGGTCTGTGCACACACAATAAATATTTATATATGCACAGTATATATCAGTAATTAAGTGCTGCATTACATAAGGTCTGCACACACAATAAATGTTTATATATGCACAGTATATATCAGTAATTAAGTGCTACATTACATAACGTCTGCACACACAATAAATGTTTATATATGCACAGTATATATCAGTAATTAAGTGCTGCATTACTTAAGGTCTGCACACACAGTAAATGTTTATATATGTACAGTATATATCAGTAATTAAGTGCCGCATTACGTAAGGTCTGCACACACAATACATGTTTATATATGCACAGTATATATCAGTAATTAAATGCAGCATTACAAAAGGTCTGCACACACAATAAATGTTTATATATGCACAGTATATATCAGTAATTAAGTGCTGCATTACATAAGGTCTGCACACACAATAAATGTTTATATATGCACAGTATATATCAGTAATTAAGTGATACATTACGTAAGGTCTGCACACACAATAAATGTTTATATATGCACAGTATATATCAGTAATTAAGTGCTGTATTACATAAGGTCTGCACACACAATACATGTTTATATATGCACAGTATATATCACTAATTAAGTGCTGTATTACAAAAGGTCTGCACATACAATAAATGTTTATATATGCACAGTATATATCACTACTTAAGTGCTGTATTACATAAGGTCTGCAAACACAATAAATGTTTATATATGCACAGTATATATCAGTAATTAAGTGATACATTACGTAAGGTCTGCACACACAATACATGTTTTTATATGCAATATATATATCAGTAATTAAGTGATACATTACATAAGGTCTGCACACACAATAAATGTTTATATATGCACAGTATATATCAGTAATTAAGTGCTACATTACATAATGTCTGCACACACAATAATGTTTATATATGCACTGTATATATCAGTAATTAAGTGCTGCATTACTTAAGGTCTGCACACACAATACATGTTTATATCTGCACAGTATAGATCAGTAATTAAGTGCTGCATTACATAAGGTCTGCACACACAATACATGTTTATATCTGCACAGTATATATCAGTAATTAGGTGCAGCATTATAAAAGGTCTGC
Source organism: Bombina bombina (assembly GCF_027579735.1). Taxonomy (NCBI): domain Eukaryota; kingdom Metazoa; phylum Chordata; class Amphibia; order Anura; family Bombinatoridae; genus Bombina; species Bombina bombina. The sequence goes on from NC_069505.1 coordinate 624,141,878, forward strand.
GCACACAATAAATGTTTATATATGCACAGTATATATCAGTAATTAAGTGCTGCATTTCAATAGGTCTGCACACACAATAAATGTTTATATGCACAGTATATATCAGTAATTAAGTGCTTCATTACATAAGGTCTGCACACACAATAAATGTTTATATATGCACAGTATATATCAGTAATTAAGTGCTGCATTACATAAGGTCTGTACACCCAATAAATGTTTATATATGCACAGTATATATCAGTAATTAAGTGCTGCATTACATAAGGTCTGTACACACAATAAATGTTTATATATGCACAGTATATATCAGTAATTAAGTGAAACATTACATAAGGTCTGCACACACAATAAATGTTTATATATGCACAGTATATATCAGTAATTAAGTGCTGCATTATATAAGGTCTGTACACACAATAAATGTTTATATATGCACAGTATATATCAGTAATTAAGTGAAACATTACATAAGGTCTGCACACACAATAAATATTTATATATGCACAGTATATATCAGTAATTAAGTGCCTCATTACATAAGGTCTGCGCACACAATAAATGTTTATATATGCACAGTATATATCAGTAATTAAGTGCAGCATTACATAAGGTCTGCACACACAATACATGTTTATATATGCACAGTATATATCAGTAATTAAGTGCTGCATTACATAAGGTCTGCACACACAATAAATGTTTATATATGCACAGTATATATCAGTAATTAAGTGCTGCATTACATAAGGTCTGTACACACAATAAATGTTTATATATGCACAGTATATATCAGTAATTAAGTGCTGCATTACATAAGGTCTGTACACACAATAAATGTTTATATATGCACAGTATATATCAGTAATTAAGTGCAGCATTACATAAGGTCTGCACACACAATACATGTTTATATATGCACAGTATATATCAGTAATTAAGTGCTGCATTACATAAGGTCTATACACACAATAAATGTTTATATATGCACAGTATATATCAGTAATTATATGTCACATTACAAAAGGTCTGTACACACAATAAATGTTTATATATGTACAGTATATATCAGTAATTAAATGCTGCATTACATAAGGTCTGCACACACAATAAATGTTTATATATGCACAGTATATATCAGTAATTATATGTCACATTACATAAGGTGTGTACACACAATAAATGATTATATATGCACAGTATATATCAGTAATTAAGTGCTTCATTACATAAGGGCTGCACACACAATACATGTTTATATATGCACAGTATGTATCAGTAATTAAGTGCCACATTACATAAGGTCTGCACACACAATACATGTTTATATATGCACAGTATATATCAGTAATTAAGTGCTTCATTACATAAGGTCTGCACACACAATAAATGTTTATATATGCACGGTATATATCAGTAATTAAGTGCTACATTACATAAGGTCTGAACACACAATAAATATTTATATATGCACAGTATATATCAGTAATTAAGTGCTGCATTACATAAGGTCTGCACATACAATAAATATTTATATATGCACAGTATATATCAGTAATTAAGTGCTGCATTACATAAGGTCTGTGCACACACAATAAATATTTATATATGCACAGTATATATCAGTAATTAAGTGCTGCATTACATAAGGTCTGCACACACAATAAATGTTTATATATGCACAGTATATATCAGTAATTAAGTGCTACATTACATAACGTCTGCACACACAATAAATGTTTATATATGCACAGTATATATCAGTAATTAAGTGTCACATTACATAAGGTCTGAACACAGAATAAATGTTTATATATGCACAGTATATATCAGTAATTAAGTGCTGCATTACATAAGGTCTGCACAGCACACACAATAAATGTTTATATATGCACAGTATATATCAGTAATTAAGTGCTGCATTACATAAGGTCTGCACACACAATAAATGTTTATATATGCACAGTATATATCAGTAATTAAGTACTGCATTACAAAAGGTCTGCACAGCACACACAATAAATGTTTATATATGCACAGTATATATCAGTAATTAAGTGCTGCATTACATAAGGTCTGCACACACAATAAATGTTTATATATGCACAGTATATATCAGTAATTAATGTCACATTACATAAGGTCTGCACACACAATACATGTTTATATATGTACAGTATATATCAGTAATTATATGTCACATTACATAAGGTCTGCACACACAATATATGTTTATATATGCACAGTATATATCAGTAATTAAGTGCTACATTACATAAGGTCTGAACACACAATAAATGTTTATATATGCACAGTATATATCAGTAATTAAGTGCTGCATTACAAAAGTTCTGCACACACAATAAATGTTTATATATGTACAGTATATATCAGAAATTAAGTGCTACATTACATAAGGTCTGAACACACAATAAATGTTTATATATGCACAGTATATATCAGTAATTAAGTGCTACATTAGATAAGGTCTGAACACACACAAATGTTTATATATGCACAGTATATATCAGTAATTAAGTGCTGCACTACATAAGGTCTGCACACACAATAAATGTTCATATATGCACAGTATATATCAGTAATTAAGTGCTGCATTACAAAATGTCTGCACACACAATAAATGTTTATATATGCACAGTATATACCAGTAATTAAGTGCTACATTACATAAGGTCTGAACACACAATAAATTTTTATATATGCACAGTATATATCAGTAATTAAGTGCTGCATTACAAAAGTTCTGCAAACACAATAAATGTTTATATATGTACAGTATATATCAGTAATTAAGTACAGCATTACATAAGGTCTGCACATACAATAAATATTTATATATGCACAGTATATATCAGTAATTAAGTGCTGCATTACATAAGGTCTGCACATACAATAAATATTTATATATGCACAGCATATATCAGTAATTAAGTGCTGCATTACATAAGGTCTGCACATACAATAAATATTTATATATGCACAGTATATATCAGTAATTAAGTGCTGCATTACATAAGGTCTGCACATACAATAAATATTTATATATGCACAGTATATATCAGTAATTAAGTGCTGCATTACATAAGGTCTGTGCACACACAATAAATATTTATATATGCACAGTATATATCAGTAATTAAGTGCTGCATTACATAAGGTCTGCACACACAATAAATGTTTATATATGCACAGTATATATCAGTAATTAAGTGCTACATTACATAATGTCTGCACACACAATAATGTTTATATATGCACTGTATATATCAGTAATTAAGTGCTGCATTACTTAAGGTCTGCACACACAATACATGTTTATATCTGCACAGTATAGATCAGTAATTAAGTGCTGCATTACATAAGGTCTGCACACACAATACATGTTTATATCTGCACAGTATATATCAGTAATTAGGTGCAGCATTATAAAAGGTCTGCGCACACAATAAATGTTTATATATGCACAGTATATATCAGTAATTAAGTGCTGCATTTCAATAGGTCTGCACACACAATAAATGTTTATATGCACAGTATATATCAGTAATTAAGTGCTTCATTACATAAGGTCTGCACACACAATAAATGTTTATATATGCACAGTATATATCAGTAATTAAGTGCTGCATTACATAAGGTCTGTACACACAATAAATGTTTATATATGCACAGTATATATCAGTAATTAAGTGCTGCATTACATAAGGTCTGTACACACAATAAATGTTTATATATGCACAGTATATATCAGTAATTAAGTGAAACATTACATAAGGTCTGCACACACAATAAATGTTTATATATGCACAGTATATATCAGTAATTAAGTGCTGCATTATATAAGGTCTGTACACACAATAAATGTTTATATATGCACAGTATATATCAGTAATTAAGTGAAACATTACATAAGGTCTGCACACACAATAAATATTTATATATGCACAGTATATATCAGTAATTAAGTGCCTCATTACATAAGGTCTGCGCACACAATAAATGTTTATATATGCACAGTATATATCAGTAATTAAGTGCAGCATTACATAAGGTCTGCACACACAATACATGTTTATATATGCACAGTATATATCAGTAATTAAGTGCTGCATTACATAAGGTCTGCACACACAATAAATGTTTATATATGCACAGTATATATCAGTAATTAAGTGCTGCATTACATAAGGTCTGTACACACAATAAATGTTTATATATGCACAGTATATATCAGTAATTAAGTGCTGCATTACATAAGGTCTGTACACACAATAAATGTTTATATATGCACAGTATATATCAGTAATTAAGTGCAGCATTACATAAGGTCTGCACACACAATACATGTTTATATATGCACAGTATATATCAGTAATTAAGTGCTGCATTACATAAGGTCTATAGACACAATAAATGTTTATATATGCACAGTATATATCAGTAATTATATGTCACATTACAAAAGGTCTGTACACACAATAAATGTTTATATATGTACAGTATATATCAGTAATTAAATGCTGCATTACATAAGGTCTGCACACACAATAAATGTTTATATATGCACAGTATATATCAGTAATTATATGTCACATTACATAAGGTCTGTACACACAATAAATGATTATATATGCACAGTATATATCAGTAATTAAGTGCTGCATTACATAAGGGCTGCACACACAATACATGTTTATATCTGCACAGTATAGATCAGTAATTAAGTGCTGCATTACAAAAGTTCTGCACACACAATAAATGTTTATATATCTACAGTATATATCAGTAATTAAGTGCTACATTACATAAGGTCTGCACATACAATAAATATTTATATATGCACAGTATATATCAGTAATTAAGTGCTGCATTACATAAGGTCTGCACATACAATAAATATTTATATATGCACAGTATATATCAGTAACTAAGTGCTGCATTACATAAGGTCTGCACACACAATACATGTTTATATATGCACAGTATATATCAGTAATTAAGTGCTGCATTACATAAGGTCTGCACACACAATACATGTTTATATATGCATAGTATATATCAGTAATTAAGTGAAACATTACATAAGGTCTGCACACACAATAAATATTTATATATGCACAGTATATATCAGTAATTAAGTGCCTCATTACATAAGGTCTGCGCACACAATAAATGTTTATATATGCACAGTATATATCAGTAATTAAGTGCAGCATTACATAAGGTCTGCACACACAATACATGTTTATATATGCACAGTATATATCAGTAATTAAGTGCTGCATTACATAAGGTCTGCACACACAATAAATGTTTATATATGCACAGTATATATCAGTAATTATATGTCACATTACAAAAGGTCTGTACACACAATAAATGTTTATATATGTACAGTATATATCAGTAATTAAATGCTGCATTACATAAGGTCTGCACACACAATAAATGTTTATATATGCACAGTATATATCTGTAATTAAGTGCCTCATTACATAAGGTCTACACACACAATAAATGTTTATATATGCACAGTATATATCAGTAATTATATGTCACATTACATAAGGTCTGTACACACAATAAATGATTATATATGCACAGTATATATCAGTAATTAAGTGCTTCATTACATAAGGGCTGCACACACAATACATGTTTATATATGCACAGTATGTATCAGTAATTAAGTGCCACATTACATAAGGTCTGCACACACAATACATGTTTATATATGCACAGTATATATCAGTAATTAAGTGCTTCATTACATAAGGTCTGCACACACAATAAATGTTTATATATGCACAGTATGTATCAGTAATTAAGTGCTGCATTACATAAGGTCTGTACACACAATAAATGTTTATATATGTACAGTATATATCAGTAATTAAGTGCCGCATTACATAAGGTCTGCACACGCAATGTTTATATATGCACAGTATATATCAGTAATTAAGTGAAACATTACATAAGGTCTGCACACGCAATTAATGTTTATATATGCACAGTATATATCAGTAATTAAGTGCTGCATTACAAAAGTTCTGCACACACAATAAATGTTTATATATGTACAGTATATATCAGTAATTAAGTGCTACATTACATAAGGTCTGAACACACAATAAATGTTTATATATGCACAGTATATATAAGTAATTAAGTGCTACATTACATAAGGTCTGAACACACACAAATGTTTATATATACACAGTATATATCAGTAATTAAGTGCTGCATTACATAAGGTCTGTACACACAATAAATGTTTATATATGCACAGTATATATCAGTAATTAAGTGCTACATTACATAATGTCTGCACACACAATAATGTTTATATATGCACTGTATATATCAGTAATTAAGTGCAGCATTACATAAGGTCTGCACACACAATACATGTTTATATCTGCACAGTATAGATCAGTAATTAAGTGCTGCATTACATAAGGTCTGCACACACAATACATGTTTATATATGCACGGTATATATCAGTAATTAAGTGCTACATTACATAAGGTCTGAACACACAATAAATGTTTATATATGCACAGTATATATCAGTAATTAAGTGCTGCATTACAAAAGTTCTGCACACACAATAAATGTTTATATATGTACAGTATATATCAGTAATTAAGTGCTACATTACATAAGGTCTGCACATACAATAAATATTTATATATGCACAGTATATATCAGTAATTAAGTGCTGCATTACATAAGGTCTGCACATACAATAAATATTTATATATGCACAGTATATATCAGTAATTAAGTGCTGCATTACATAAGGTCTGCACATACAATAAATATTTATATATGCACAGTATATATCAGTAATTAGGTGCTGCATTACATAAGGTCTGCACATACAATAAATATTTATATATGCACAGTATATATCAGTAATTAAGTGCTGCATTACATAAGGTCTGTGCACACACAATAAATATTTATATATGCACAGTATATATCAGTAATTAAGTGCTGCATTACATAAGGTCTGCACACACAATAAATGTTTATATATGCACAGTATATATCAGTAATTAAGTGCTACATTACATAACGTCTGCACACACAATAAATGTTTATATATGCACAGTATATATCAGTAATTAAGTGTCACATTACATAAGGTCTGCACACACAATAAATGTTTATATATGCACAGTATGTATCAGTAATTATGTCACATTACATAAGGTCTGCACACATAATAAATGTTTATATATGCACAGTATATATCAGTAATTAAGTGCTGCATTACATAAGGTCTGCACAGCACACACAATAAATGTTTATATATGCACAGTATATATCAGTAATTAAGTGCTGCATTACATAAGGTCTGCACACACAATAAATGTTTATATATGCACAGTATATATCAGTAATTAAGTACTGCATTACAAAAGGTCTGCACAGCACACACAATAAATGTTTATATATGCACAGTATATATCAGTAACTAAGTGCTGCATTACATAAGGTATGCACACACAATAAATGTTTATATATGCACAGTATATATCAGTAATTAATGTCACATTACATAAGGTCTGCACACACAATACATGTTTATATATGTACAGTATATATCAGTAATTATATGTCACATTACATAAGGTCTGCACACACAATATATGTTTATATATGCACAGTATATATCAGTAATTAAGTGCTACATTACATAAGGTCTGAACACACAATAAATGTTTATATATGCACAGTATATATCAGTAATTAAGTGCTACATTACATAAGGTCTGAACACACACAAATGTTTATATATGCACAGTATATATCAGTTATTAAGTGCTGCACTACATAAGGTCTGCACACACAATAAATGTTTATATATGCACAGTATATATCAGTAATTAAGTGCTGCATTACAAAATGTCTGCACACACAATAAATGTTTATATATGCACAGTATATATCAGTAATTAAGTGCTACATTACATAAGGTCTGAACACACACAAATGTTTATATATGCACAGTATATATCAGTAATTAAGTGCTACATTACATAAGGTCTGCACACACAATAAATGTTTATATATGCACAGTATATATCAGTAATTAAGTGCTACATTACATAAGGTCTGAACACACAATAAATGTTTATATATGCACAGTATATATCAGTAATTAAGTGCTGGATTACAAAAGTTCTGCACACACAATAAATGTTTATATATGTACAGTATATATCAGTAATTAAGTGCTGCATTACATAAGGTCTGCACATACAATAAATATTTATATATGCACAGTATATATCGATAATTAAGTGCTGCATTTCATAAGGTCTGCACATACAATAAATATTTATATATGCAAAGTATATATCAGTAATTAAGTGCTGCATTACATAAGGTCTGCACATACAATAAATATTTAAATATGCACAGTATATATCAGTAATTAAGTGCTGCATTACATAAGGTCTGTGCACACACAATAAATATTTATATATGCACAGTATATATCAGTAATTAAGTGCTGCATTACATAAGGTCTGCACACACAATAAATGTTTATATATGCACAGTATATATCAGTAATTAAGTGCTACATTACATAACGTCTGCACACACAATAAATGTTTATATATGCACAGTATATATCAGTAATTAAGTGTCACATTACATAAGGTCTGCACACACAATAAATGTTTATATATGCACAGTATATATCAGTAATTAAGTGTCACATTACATAAGGTCTGCACACACAATAAATGTTTATATATGCACAGTATGTATCAGTAATTATGTCACATTACATAAGGTCTGCACACACAATAAATGTTTATATATGCACAGTATATATCAGTAATTAAGTACTGCATTACAAAAGGTCTGCACAGCACACACAATAAATGTTTATATATGCACAGTATATATCAGTAACTAAGTGCTGCATTACATAAGGTATGCACACACAATAAATGTTTATATATGCACAGTATATATCAGTAATTAATGTCACATTACATAAGGTCTGCACACACAATACATGTTTATATATGTACAGTATATATCAGTAATTATATATCACATTACATAAGGTCTGCACACACAATATATGTTTATATATGCACAGTATATATCAGTAATTAAGTGCTACATTACATAAGGTCTGAACACACAATAAATGTTTATATATGCACAGTATATATCAGTAATTAAGTGCTACATTACATAAGGTCTGAACACACACAAATGTTTATATATGCACAGTATATATCAGTAATTAAGTGCTACATTACATAAGGTCTGCACACACAATAAATGTTTATATATGCACAGTATATATCAGTAATTAAGTGCTACATTACATAAGGTCTGAACACACAATAAATGTTTATATATGCACAGTATATATCAGTAATTAAGTGCTGGATTACAAAAGTTCTGCACACACAATAAATGTTTATATATGTACAGTATATATCAGTAATTAAGTGCAGCATTACATAAGGTCTGCACATACAATAAATATTTATATATGCACAGTATATATCAGTAATTAAGTGCTACATTACATAAGGTCTGCACATACAATAAATATTTATATATGCACAGTATATATCGGTAATTAAGTGCTGCATTTCATAAGGTCTGCACATACAATAAATATTTATATATGCAAAGTATATATCAGTAATTAAGTGCTGCATTACATAAGGTCTGCACATACAATAAATATTTAAATATGCACAGTATATATCAGTAATTAAGTGCTGCATTACATAAGGTCTGTGCACACACAATAAATATTTATATATGCACAGTATATATCAGTAATTAAGTGCTGCATTACATAAGGTCTGCACACACAATAAATGTTTATATATGCACAGTATATATCAGTAATTAAGTGCTACATTACATAACGTCTGCACACACAATAAATGTTTATATATGCACAGTATATATCAGTAATTAAGTGTCACATTACATAAGGTCTGCACACACAATAAATGTTTATATATGCACAGTATATATCAGTAATTAAGTGCTGCATTACATAAGGTCTGCACAGCACACACAATAAATGTTTATATATGCACAGTATATATCAGTAATTAGGTGCTGCATTACATAAGGTCTGCACACACAATAAATGTTTATATATGCACAGTATATATCAGTAATTAAGTACTGCATTACAAAAGGTCTGCACAGCACACACAATAAATGTTTATATATGCACAGTATATATCAGTAATTAAGTGTCACATTACATAAGGTCTGCACACACAATAAATGTTTATATATGCACAGTATATATCAGTAATTAAGTGCTACATTACATAAGGTCTGCACACACAATCAATGTTTATATATGCACAGTATGTATCAGTAATTAAGTGCTACATTACATAAGGTCTGCACACACAATAAATGTTTATATATGCACAGTATATATCAGTAATTAATGTCACATTACATAAGGTCTGCACACACAATACATGTTTATATATGCACAGTATATATCGGTAATTATATGTCACATTACATAAGGTCTGCACACACAATATATGTTATATATGCACAGTATATATCAGTAATTAATGTCACATTACATAAGGTCTGCACACACAATAAATGTTTATATATGCACAGTATATATCAGTAATTAAGTGCAGCATTACATAAGGTCTGCACACACAATAAATGTTTATATATGCACAGTATGTATCAGTAATTATGTCACATTACATAAGGTCTGCACACAGAATAAATGTTTATATATGCACAGTATATATCAGTAATTAAGTGCTGCATTACATAAGGTCTGCACAGCACACACAATAAATGTTTATATATGCACAGTATATATCAGTAATTAAGTGCTGCATTACATAAGGTCTGCACACACAATAAATGTTTATATATGCACAGTATATATCAGTAATTAAGTACTGCATTACAAAAGGTCTGCACAGCACACACAATAAATGTTTATATATGCACAGTATATATCAGTAATTAAGTGTCACATTACATAAGGTCTGCACACACAATAAATGTTTATATATGCACAGTATATATCAGTAATTAAGTGCTACATTACATAAGGTCTGCACACACAATAAATGTTTATATATGCACAGTATGTATCAGTAATTATGTCACATTACATAAGGTCTGCACACAGAATAAATGTTTATATATGCACAGAATATATCAGTAATTAAGTGCTGCATTACATAAGGTCTGCACAGCACACACAATAAATGTTTATATATGCACAGTATATATCAGTAATTAAGTGCTGCATTACATAAGGTCTGCACACACAATAAATGTTTATATATGCACAGTATATATCAGTAATTAAGTACTGCATTACAAAAGGTCTGCACAGCACACACAATAAATGTTTATATATGCACAGTATATATCAGTAATTAAGTGCTGCATTACATAAGGTCTGCACACACAATAAATGTTTATATATGCACAGTATATATCAGTAATTAATGTCACATTACATAAGGTCTGCACACACAATACATGTTTATATATGTACAGTATATATCAGTAATTATATGTCACATTACATAAGGTCTGCACACACAATATATGTTTATATATGCACAGTATATATCAGTAATTAAGTACTGCATTACAAAAGGTCTGCACACACAATAAATGTTTATATATGCACAGTATATATCAGTAATTAATGTCACATTACATAAGGTCTGCACACACAATACATGTTTATATATGCACAGTATATATCAGTAATTAAGTGCTATATTACATAAGGTCTGAACACACAATACATGTTTATATATGCACAGTATATATCAGTAATTAAGTGCTGCATTACATAAGGTCTGCACACACAATAAATATTTATATATGCACAGTATATATCAGTAATTAATGTCACATTACATAAGGTCTGCACACACAATACATGTTTATATATGTACAGTATATATCAGTAATTATATGTCACATTACATAAGGTCTGCACACACAATATATGTTTATATCTGCACAGTATATATCAGTAATTAAGTACTGCATTACAAAAGGTCTGCACACACAATAAATGTTTATATATGCACAGTATATATCAGTAATTAAGTACTGCATTACAAAAGGTCTGCACAGCACACACAATAAATGTTTATATATGCACAGTATATATCAGTAATTAAGTGCTGCATTACATAAGGTCTGCACACACAATAAATGTTTATATATGCACAGTATATATCAGTAATTAATGTCACATTACATAAGGTCTGCACACACAATACATGTTTATATATGTACAGTATATATCAGTAATTATATGTCACATTACATAAGGTCTGCACACACAATATATGTTTATATATGCACAGTATATATCAGTAATTAAGTACTGCATTACAAAAGGTCTGCACACACAATAAATGTTTATATATGCACAGTATATATCAGTAATTAATGTCACATTACTTAAGGTCTGAACACACAATACATGTTTATATATGCACAGTATATATCAGTAATTAAGTGCTGCATTACATAAGGTCTGCACACACAATAAATATTTATATATGCACAGTATATATCAGTAATTAATGTCACATTACATAAGGTCTGCACACACAATACATGTTTATATATGTACAGTATATATCAGTAATTATATGTCACGTTACATAAGGTCTGCACACACAATATATGTTTATATCTGCACAGTATATATCAGTAATTAAGTACTGCATTACAAAAGGTCTGCACACACAATAAATGTTTATATATGCACAGTATATATCAGTAATTAATGTCACATTACATAAGGTCTGCACACACAATACATGTTTATATATGTACAGTATATATCAGTAATTATATGTCACATTACATAAGGTCTGAACACACAATACATGTTTATATATGCACAGTATATATCAGTAATTAAGTGCTGCATTACATAAGGTCTGCACACACAATAAATATTTATATATGCACAGTATATATCAGTAATTAATGTCACATTACATAAGGTCTGCACACACAATACATGTTTATATATGTACAGTATATATCAGTAATTATATGTCACATTACATAAGGTCTGCACACACAATATATGTTTATATCTGCACAGTATATATCAGTAATTAAGTACTGCATTACAAAAGGTCTGCACACACAATAAATGTTTTTATATGCACAGTATATATCAGTAATTAATGTCACATTACATAAGGTCTGCACACACAATACATGTTTATATATGTACAGTATATATCAGTAATTATATGTCACATTACATAAGGTCTGCACACACAATATATGTTATACATGCACAGTATATATCAGTATTTAAGTGCTACATTACATAAGGTCTGCACACACAATAAATGTTTATATATGCACAGTATATATCAGTAATTAATGTCACATTACATAAGGTCTGCACACACAATACATGTTTATATATGCACAGTATATATCAGTAATTAAGTGCTACATTACATAAGGTCTGCACACACAATAAATGTTTATATATGCACAGTATATATCAGTAATTAAGTGCTACATTACATAAGGTCTGAACACACAATAAATGTTTATATATGCACAGTATATAACAGTAATTAAGTGCTGGATTACAAAAGTTCTGCACACACAATAAATGTTTATATATGTACAGTATATATCAGTAATTAAGTGCAGCATTACATAAGGTCTGCACATACAATAAATATTTATATATGCACAGTATATATCAGTAATTAAGTGCTGCATTACATAAGGTCTGCACATACAATAAATATTTATATATGCACAGTATATATCGGTAATTAAGTGCTGCATTTCATAAGGTCTGCACATACAATAAATATTTATATATGCAAAGTATATATCAGTAATTAAGTGCTGCATTACATAAGGTCTGCACATACAATAAATATTTAAATATGCACAGTATATATCAGTAATTAAGTGCTGCATTACATAAGGTCTGTGCACACACAATAAATATTTATATATGCACAGTATATATCAGTAATTAAGTGCTGCATTACATAAGGTCTGCACACACAATAAATGTTTATATATGCACAGTATATATCAGTAATTAAGTGCTACATTACATAACGTCTGCACACACAATAAATGTTTATATATGCACAGTATATATCAGTAATTAAGTGTCACATTACATAAGGTCTGCACACACAATAAATGTTTATATATGCACAGTATATATCAGTAATTAAGTGTCACATTACATAAGGTCTGCACACACAATAAATGTTTATATATGCACAGTATGTATCAGTAATTATGTCACATTACATAAGGTCTGCACACAGAATAAATGTTTATATATGCACAGTATATATCAGTAATTAAGTGCTGCATTACATAAGGTCTGCACAGCACACACAATAAATGTTTATATATGCACAGTATATATCAGTAATTAAGTGCTGCATTACAGAAGGTCTGCACACACAATAAATGTTTATATATGCACAGTATATATCAGTAATTAAGTACTGCATTACAAAAGGTCTGCACAGCACACACAATAAATGTTTATATATGCACAGTATATATCAGTAATTAAGTGTCACATTACATAAGGTCTGCACACACAATAAATGTTTATATATGCACAGTATATATCAGTAATTAAGTGTCACATTACATAAGGTCTGCACACACAATAAATGTTTATATATGCACAGTATGTATCAGTAATTATGTCACATTACATAAGGTCTGCACACAGAATAAATGTTTATATATGCACAGTATATATCAGTAATTAAGTGCTGCATTACATAAGGTCTGCACAGCACACACAATAAATGTTTATATATGCACAGTATATATCAGTAATTAAGTGCTACATTACATAAGGTCTGCACACACAATAAATGTTTATATATGCACAGTATATATCAGTAATTAAGTACTGCATTACAAAAGGTCTGCACAGCACACACAATAAATGTTTATATATGCACAGTATATATCAGTAATTAAGTGTCACATTACATAAGGTCTGCACACACAATAAATGTTTATATATGCACAGTATATATCAGTAATTAAGTGCTACATTACATAAGGTCTGCACACACAATCAATGTTTATATATGCACAGTATGTATCAGTAATTAAGTGCTACATTACATAAGGTCTGCACACACAATAAATGTTTATATATGCACAGTATATATCAGTAATTAATGTCACATTACATAAGGTCTGCACACACAATACATGTTTATATATGCACAGTATATATCGGTAATTATATGTCACATTACATAAGGTCTGCACACACAATATATGTTATATATGCACAGTATATATCAGTAATTAATGTCACATTACATAAGGTCTGCACACACAATAAATGTTTATATATGCACAGTATATATCAGTAATTAAGTGCAGCATTACATAAGGTCTGCACACACAATAAATGTTTATATATGCACAGTATGTATCAGTAATTATGTCACATTACATAAGGTCTGCACACAGAATAAATGTTTATATATGCACAGTATATATCAGTAATTAAGTGCTGCATTACATAAGGTCTGCACAGCACACACAATAAATGTTTATATATGCACAGTATATATCAGTAATTAAGTGCTGCATTACATAAGGTCTGCACACACAATAAATGTTTATATATGCACAGTATATATCAGTAATTAAGTACTGCATTACAAAAGGTCTGCACAGCACACACAATAAATGTTTATATATGCACAGTATATATCAGTAATTAAGTGTCACATTACATAAGGTCTGCACACACAATAAATGTTTATATATGCACAGTATATATCAGTAATTAAGTGCTACATTACATAAGGTCTGCACACACAATAAATGTTTATATATGCACAGTATGTATCAGTAATTATGTCACATTACATAAGGTCTGCACACAGAATAAATGTTTATATATGCACAGAATATATCAGTAATTAAGTGCTGCATTACATAAGGTCTGCACACACAATAAATGTTTATATATGCACAGTATATATCAGTAATTAAGTGCTACATTACATAACGTCTGCACACACAATAAATGTTTATATATGCACAGTATATATCAGTAATTAAGTGTCACATTACATAAGGTCTGCACACACAATAAATGTTTATATATGCACAGTATATATCAGTAATTAAGTGTCACATTACATAAGGTCTGCACACACAATAAATGTTTATATATGCACAGTATGTATCAGTAATTATGTCACATTACATAAGGTCTGCACACAGAATAAATGTTTATATATGCACAGTATATATCAGTAATTAAGTGCTGCATTACATAAGGTCTGCACAGCACACACAATAAATGTTTATATATGCACAGTATATATCAGTAATTAAGTGCTGCATTACAGAAGGTCTGCACACACAATAAATGTTTATATATGCACAGTATATATCAGTAATTAAGTACTGCATTACAAAAGGTCTGCACAGCACACACAATAAATGTTTATATATGCACAGTATATATCAGTAATTAAGTGTCACATTACATAAGGTCTGCACACACAATAAATGTTTATATATGCACAGTATATATCAGTAATTAAGTGTCACATTACATAAGGTCTGCACACACAATAAATGTTTATATATGCACAGTATGTATCAGTAATTATGTCACATTACATAAGGTCTGCACACAGAATAAATGTTTATATATGCACAGTATATATCAGTAATTAAGTGCTGCATTACATAAGGTCTGCACAGCACACACAATAAATGTTTATATATGCACAGTATATATCAGTAATTAAGTGCTGCATTACATAAGGTCTGCACACACAATAAATGTTTATATATGCACAGTATATATCAGTAATTAAGTACTGCATTACAAAAGGTCTGCACAGCACACACAATAAATGTTTATATATGCACAGTATATATCAGTAATTAAGTGTCACATTACATAAGGTCTGCACACACAATAAATGTTTATATATGCACAGTATATATCAGTAATTAAGTGCTACATTACATAAGGTCTGCACACACAATCAATGTTTATATATGCACAGTATGTATCAGTAATTAAGTGCTACATTACATAAGGTCTGCACACACAATAAATGTTTATATATGCACAGTATATATCAGTAATTAATGTCACATTACATAAGGTCTGCACACACAATACATGTTTATATATGCACAGTATATATCGGTAATTATATGTCACATTACATAAGGTCTGCACACACAATATATGTTATATATGCACAGTATATATCAGTAATTAATGTCACATTACATAAGGTCTGCACACACAATAAATGTTTATATATGCACAGTATATATCAGTAATTAAGTGCAGCATTACATAAGGTCTGCACACACAATAAATGTTTATATATGCACAGTATGTATCAGTAATTATGTCACATTACATAAGGTCTGCACACAGAATAAATGTTTATATATGCACAGTATATATCAGTAATTAAGTGCTGCATTACATAAGGTCTGCACAGCACACACAATAAATGTTTATATATGCACAGTATATATCAGTAATTAAGTGCTGCATTACATAAGGTCTGCACACACAATAAATGTTTATATATGCACAGTATATATCAGTAATTAAGTACTGCATTACAAAAGGTCTGCACAGCACACACAATAAATGTTTATATATGCACAGTATATATCAGTAATTAAGTGCTACATTACATAAGGTCTGCACACACAATAAATGTTTATATATGCACAGTATGTATCAGTAATTATGTCACATTACATAAGGTCTGCACACAGAATAAATGTTTATATATGCACAGAATATATCAGTAATTAAGTGCTGCATTACATAAGGTCTGCACAGCACACACAATAAATGTTTATATATGCACAGTATATATCAGTAATTAAGTGCTGCATTACATAAGGTCTGCACACACAATAAATGTTTATATATGCACAGTATATATCAGTAATTAAGTACTGCATTACAAAAGGTCTGCACAGCACACACAATAAATGTTTATATATGCACAGTATATATCAGTAATTAAGTGCTGCATTACATAAGGTCTGCACACACAATAAATGTTTATATATGCACAGTATATATCAGTAATTAATGTCACATTACATAAGGTCTGCACACACAATACATGTTTATATATGTACAGTATATATCAGTAATTATATGTCACATTACATAAGGTCTGCACACACAATATATGTTTATATATGCACAGTATATATCAGTAATTAAGTACTGCATTACAAAAGGTCTGCACACACAATAAATGTTTATATATGCACAGTATATATCAGTAATTAATGTCACATTACATAAGGTCTGCACACACAATACATGTTTATATATGCACAGTATATATCAGTAATTAAGTGCTATATTACGTAAGGTCTGAACACACAATACATGTTTATATATGCACAGTATATATCAGTAATTAAGTGCTGCATTACATAAGGTCTGCACATACAATAAATATTTATATATGCACAGTATATATCAGTAATTAATGTCACATTACATAAGGTCTGCACACACAATACATGTTTATATATGTACAGTATATATCAGTAATTATATGTCACATTACATAAGGTCTGCACACACAATATATGTTTATATCTGCACAGTATATATCAGTAATTAAGTACTGCATTACAAAAGGTCTGCACACACAATAAATGTTTATATATGCACAGTATATATCAGTAATTAAGTACTGCATTACAAAAGGTCTGCACAGCACACACAATAAATGTTTATATATGCACAGTATATATCAGTAATTAAGTGCTGCATTACATAAGGTCTGCACACACAATAAATGTTTATATATGCACAGTATATATCAGTAATTAATGTCACATTACATAAGGTCTGCACACACAATACATGTTTATATATGTACAGTATATATCAGTAATTATATGTCACATTACATAAGGTCTGCACACACAATATATGTTTATATATGCACAGTATATATCAGTAATTAAGTACTGCATTACAAAAGGTCTGCACACACAATAAATGTTTATATATGCACAGTATATATCAGTAATTAATGTCACATTACATAAGGTCTGCACACACAATACATGTTTATATATGCACAGTATATATCAGTAATTAAGTGCTATATTACGTAAGGTCTGAACACACAATACATGTTTATATATGCACAGTATATATCAGTAATTAAGTGCTGCATTACATAAGGTCTGCACATACAATAAATATTTATATATGCACAGTATATATCAGTAATTAATGTCACATTACATAAGGTCTGCACACACAATACATGTTTATATATGTACAGTATATATCAGTAATTATATGTCACATTACATAAGGTCTGCACACACAATATATGTTTATATCTGCACAGTATATATCAGTAATTAAGTACTGCATTACAAAAGGTCTGCACACACAATAAATGTTTATATATGCACAGTATATATCAGTAATTAAGTACTGCATTACAAAAGGTCTGCACAGCACACACAATAAATGTTTATATATGCACAGTATATATCAGTAATTAAGTGCTGCATTACATAAGGTCTGCACACACAATAAATGTTTATATATGCACAGTATATATCAGTAATTAATGTCACATTACATAAGGTCTGCACACACAATACATGTTTATATATGTACAGTATATATCAGTAATTATATGTCACATTACATAAGGTCTGCACACACAATATATGTTTATATATGCACAGTATATATCAGTAATTAAGTACTGCATTACAAAAGGTCTGCACACACAATAAATGTTTATATATGCACAGTATATATCAGTAATTAATGTCACATTACATAAGGTCTGCACACACAATACATGTTTATATATGCACAGTATATATCAGTAATTAAGTGCTACATTACATAAGGTCTGAACACACAATACATGTTTATATATGCACAGTATATATCAGTAATTAAGTGCTGCATTACATAAGGTCTGCACACAAAATAAATATTTATATATGCACAGTATATATCAGTAATTAATGTCACATTACATAAGGTCTGCACACACAATACATGTTTATATATGTACAGTATATATCAGTAATTATATGTCACGTTACATAAGGTCTGCACACACAATATATGTTTATATCTGCACAGTATATATCAGTAATTAAGTACTGCATTACAAAAGGTCTGCACACACAATAAATGTTTATATATGCACAGTATATATCAGTAATTAATGTCACATTACATAAGGTCTGCACACACAATACATGTTTATATATGTACAGTATATATCAGTAATTATATGTCACATTACATAAGGTCTGAACACACAATACATGTTTATATATGCACAGTATATATCAGTAATTAAGTGCTGCATTACATAAGGTCTGCACACACAATAAATATTTATATATGCACAGTATATATCAGTAATTAATGTCACATTACATAAGGTCTGCACACACAATACATGTTTATATATGTACAGTATATATCAGTAATTATATGTCACATTACATAAGGTCTGCACACACAATATATGTTTATATATGCACAGTATATATCAGTAATTAAGTACTGCATTACAAAAGGTCTGCACACACAATAAATGTTTATATATGCACAGTATATATCAGTAATTAATGTCACATTACATAAGGTCTGCACACACAATACATGTTTATATATGCACAGTATATATCAGTAATTAAGTGCTACATTACATAAGGTCTGAACACACAATACATGTTTATATATGCACAGTATATATCAGTAATTAAGTGCTGCATTACATAAGGTCTGCACACAAAATAAATATTTATATATGCACAGTATATATCAGTAATTAATGTCACATTACATAAGGTCTGCACACACAATACATGTTTATATATGCACAGTATATATCAGTAATTAAGTGCTACATTACATAAGGTCTGAACACACAATACATGTTTATATATGCACAGTATATATCAGTAATTAAGTGCTGCATTACATAAGGTCTGCACACAAAATAAATATTTATATATGCACAGTATATATCAGTAATTAATGTCACATTACATAAGGTCTGCACACACAATACATGTTTATATATGTACAGTATATATCAGTAATTATATGTCACGTTACATAAGGTCTGCACACACAATATATGTTTATATCTGCACAGTATATATCAGTAATTAAGTACTGCATTACAAAAGGTCTGCACACACAATAAATGTTTATATATGCACAGTATATATCAGTAATTAATGTCACATTACATAAGGTCTGCACACACAATACATGTTTATATATGTACAGTATATATCAGTAATTATATGTCACATTACATAAGGTCTGAACACACAATACATGTTTATATATGCACAGTATATATCAGTAATTAAGTGCTGCATTACATAAGGTCTGCACACACAATAAATATTTATATATGCACAGTATATATCATTAATTAATGTCACATTACATAAGGTCTGCACACACAATATATGTTTATATATGTACAGTATATATCAGTAATTATATGTCACATTACATAAGGTCTGCACACACAATATATGTTTATATCTGCACAGTATATATCAGTAATTAAGTACTGCATTACAAAAGGTCTGCACACACAATAAATGTTTATATATGCACAGTATATATCAGTAATTAATGTCACATTACATAAGGTCTGCACACACAATACATGTTTATATATGTACAGTATATATCAGTAATTATATGTCACATTACATAAGGTCTGCACACACAATATATGTTATACATGCACAGTATATATCAGTAATTAAGTGCTACATTACATAAGGTCTGCACACACAATAAATGTTTATATATGCACAGTATATATCAGTAATTAATGTCACATTACATAAGGTCTGCACACACAATACATGTTTATATATGCACAGTATATATCAGTAATTAAGTGCTACATTACATAAGGTCTGCACACACAATAAATGTTTATATATGCACAGTATATATCAGTAATTAAGTGCTACATTACATAAGGTCTGAACACACAATAAATGTTTATATATGCACAGTATATATCAGTAATTAAGTGCTGGATTACAAAAGTTCTGCACACACAATAAATGTTTATATATGTACAGTATATATCAGTAATTAAGTGCAGCATTACATAAGGTCTGCACATACAATAAATATTTATATATGCACAGTATATATCAGTAATTAAGTGCTGCATTACATAAGGTCTGCACATACAATAAATATTTATATATGCACAGTATATATCGGTAATTAAGTGCTGCATTTCATAAGGTCTGCACATACAATAAATATTTATATATGCAAAGTATATATCAGTAATTAAGTGCTGCATTACATAAGGTCTGCACATACAATAAATATTTAAATATGCACAGTATATATCAGTAATTAAGTTCTGCATTACATAAGGTCTGTGCACACACAATAAATATTTATATATGCACAGTATATATCAGTAATTAAGTGCTGCATTACATAAGGTCTGCACACACAATAAATGTTTATATATGCACAGTATATATCAGTAATTAAGTGCTACATTACATAACGTCTGCACACACAATAAATGTTTATATATGCACAGTATATATCAGTAATTAAGTGTCACATTACATAAGGTCTGCACACACAATAAATGTTTATATATGCACAGTATATATCAGTAATTAAGTGTCACATTACATAAGGTCTGCACACACAATAAATGTTTATATATGCACAGTATGTATCAGTAATTATGTCACATTACATAAGGTCTGCACACAGAATAAATGTTTATATATGCACAGTATATATCAGTAATTAAGTGCTGCATTACATAAGGTCTGCACAGCACACACAATAAATGTTTATATATGCACAGTATATATCAGTAATTAAGTGCTGCATTACATAAGGTCTGCACACACAATAAATGTTTATATATGCACAGTATATATCAGTAATTAAGTACTGCATTACAAAAGGTCTGCACAGCACACACAATAAATGTTTATATATGCACAGTATATATCAGTAATTAAGTGTCACATTACATAAGGTCTGCACACACAATAAATGTTTATATATGCACAGTATATATCAGTAATTAAGTGCTACATTACATAAGGTCTGCACACACAATAAATGTTTATATATGCACAGTATGTATCAGTAATTAAGTGCTACATTACATAAGGTCTGCATACACAATAAATGTTTATATATGCACAGTATATATCAGTAATTAATGTCACATTACATAAGGTCTGCACACACAATACATGTTTATATATGCACAGTATATATCGGTAATTATATGTCACATTACATTAGGTCTGCACACACAATATATGTTATATATGCACAGTATATATCAGTAATTAATGTCACATTACATAAGGTCTGCACACACAATAAATGTTTATATATGCACAGTATATATCAGTAATTAAGTGCAGCATTACATAAGGTCTGCACACACAATAAATGTTTATATATGCACAGTATGTATCAGTAATTATGTCACATTACATAAGGTCTGCACACAGAATAAATGTTTATATATGCACAGTATATATCAGTAATTAAGTGCTGCATTACATAAGGTCTGCACAGCACACACAATAAATGTTTATATATGCACAGTATATATCAGTAATTAAGTGCTGCATTACATAAGGTCTGCACACACAATAAATGTTTATATATGCACAGTATATATCAGTAATTAAGTACTGCATTACAAAA
Organism: Bombina bombina; assembly: GCF_027579735.1. NCBI lineage: Eukaryota > Metazoa > Chordata > Amphibia > Anura > Bombinatoridae > Bombina > Bombina bombina. The sequence goes on from NC_069505.1 coordinate 624,165,757, forward strand.
GGTCTGCACAGCACACACAATAAATGTTTATATATGCACAGTATATATCAGTAATTAAGTGTCACATTACATAAGGTCTGCACACACAATAAATGTTTATATATGAACAGTATATATCAGTAATTAAGTGCTACATTACATAAGGTCTGCACACACAATAAATGTTTATATATGCACAGTATGTATCAGTAATTATGTCACATTACATAAGGTCTGCACACAGAATAAATGTTTATATATGCACAGAATATATCAGTAATTAAGTGCTGCATTACATAAGGTCTGCACAGCACACACAATAAATGTTTATATATGCACAGTATATATCAGTAATTAAGTGCTGCATTACATAAGGTCTGCACACACAATAAATGTTTATATATGCACAGTATATATCAGTAATTAAGTACTGCATTACAAAAGGTCTGCACAGCACACACAATAAATGTTTATATATGCACAGTATATATCAGTAATTAAGTGCTGCATTACATAAGGTCTGCACACACAATAAATGTTTATATATGCACAGTATATATCAGTAATTAATGTCACATTACATAAGGTCTGCACACACAATACATGTTTATATATGTACAGTATATATCAGTAATTATATGTCACATTACATAAGGTCTGCACACACAATATATGTTTATATATGCACAGTATATTTCAGTAATTAAGTACTGCATTACAAAAGGTCTGCATACACAATAAATGTTTATATATGCACAGTATATATCAGTAATTAATGTCACATTACATAAGGTCTGCACACACAATACATGTTTATATATGCACAGTATATATCAGTAATTAAGTGCTATATTACATAAGGTCTGAACACACAATACATGTTTATATATGCACAGTATATATCAGTAATTAAGTGCTGCATTACATAAGGTCTGCACACACAATAAATATTTATATATGCACAGTATATATCAGTAATTAATGTCACATTACATAAGGTCTGCACACACAATACATGTTTATATATGTACAGTATATATCAGTAATTATATGTCACATTACATAAGGTCTGCACACACAATATATGTTTATATCTGCACAGTATATATCAGTAATTAAGTACTGCATTACAAAAGGTCTGCACACACAATAAATGTTTATATATGCACAGTATATATCAGTAATTAAGTACTGCATTACAAAAGGTCTGCACAGCACACACAATAAATGTTTATATATGCACAGTATATATCAGTAATTAAGTGCTGCATTACATAAGGTCTGCACACACAATAAATGTTTATATATGCACAGTATATATCAGTAATTAATGTCACATTACATAAGGTCTGCACACACAATACATGTTTATATATGTACAGTATATATCAGTAATTATATGTCACATTACATAAGGTCTGCACACACAATATATGTTTATATATGCACAGTATATATCAGTAATTAAGTACTGCATTACAAAAGGTCTGCACACACAATAAATGTTTATATATGCACAGTATATATCAGTAATTAATGTCACATTACATAAGGTCTGAACACACAATACATGTTTATATATGCACAGTATATATCAGTAATTAAGTGCTGCATTACATAAGGTCTGCACACACAATAAATATTTATATATGCACAGTATATATCAGTAATTAATGTCACATTACATAAGGTCTGCACACACAATACATGTTTATATATGTACAGTATATATCAGTAATTATATGTCACGTTACATAAGGTCTGCACACACAATATATGTTTATATCTGCACAGTATATATCAGTAATTAAGTACTGCTTTACAAAAGGTCTGCACACACAATAAATGTTTATATATGCACAGTATATATCAGTAATTAATGTCACATTACATAAGGTCTGCACACACAATACATGTTTATATATGTACAGTATATATCAGTAATTATATGTCACATTACATAAGGTCTGCACACACAATATATGTTATACATGCACAGTATATATCAGTATTTAAGTGCTACATTACATAAGGTCTGCACACACAATAAATGTTTATATATGCACAGTATATATCAGTAATTAATGTCACATTACATAAGGTCTGCACACACAATACATGTTTATATATGCACAGTATATATCAGTAATTAAGTGCTACATTACATAAGGTCTGCACACACAATAAATGTTTATATATGCACAGTATATATCAGTAATTAAGTGCTACATTACATAAGGTCTGAACACACAATAAATGTTTATATATGCACAGTATATATCAGTAATTAAGTGCTGGATTACAAAAGTTCTGCACACACAATAAATGTTTATATATGTACAGTATATATCAGTAATTAAGTGCAGCATTACATAAGGTCTGCACATACAATAAATATTTATATATGCACAGTATATATCAGTAATTAAGTGCTGCATTACATAAGGTCTGCACATACAATAAATATTTATATATGCACAGTATATATCGGTAATTAAGTGCTGCATTTCATAAGGTCTGCACATACAATAAATATTTATATATGCAAAGTATATATCAGTAATTAAGTGCTGCATTACATAAGGTCTGCACATACAATAAATATTTAAATATGCACAGTATATATCAGTAATTAAGTGCTGCATTACATAAGGTCAGTGCACACACAATAAATATTTATATATGCACAGTATATATCAGTAATTAAGTGCTGCATTACATAAGGTCTGCACACACAATAAATGTTTATATATGCACAGTATATATCAGTAATTAAGTGCTACATTACATAACGTCTGCACACACAATAAATGTTTATATATGCACAGTATATATCAGTAATTAAGTGTCACATTACATAAGGTCTGCACACACAATAAATGTTTATATATGCACAGTATATATCAGTAATTAAGTGTCACATTACATAAGGTCTGCACACACAATAAATGTTTATATATGCACAGTATGTATCAGTAATTATGTCACATTACATAAGGTCTGCACACAGAATAAATGTTTATATATGCACAGTATATATCAGTAATTAAGTGCTGCATTACATAAGGTCTGCACAGCACACACAATAAATGTTTATATATGCACAGTATATATCAGTAATTAAGTGCTGCATTACAGAAGGTCTGCACACACAATAAATGTTTATATATGCACAGTATATATCAGTAATTAAGTACTGCATTACAAAAGGTCTGCACAGCACACACAATAAATGTTTATATATGCACAGTATATATCAGTAATTAAGTGTCACATTACATAAGGTCTGCACACACAATAAATGTTTATATATGCACAGTATATATCAGTAATTAAGTGCTACATTACATAAGGTCTGCACACACAATAAATGTTTATATATGCACAGTATGTATCAGTAATTAAGTGCTACATTACATAAGGTCTGCACACACAATAAATGTTTATATATGCACAGTATATATCAGTAATTAATGTCACATTACATAAGGTCTGCACACACAATACATGTTTATATATGCACAGTATATATCGGTAATTATATGTCACATTACATAAGGTCTGCACACACAATATATGTTATATATGCACAGTATATATCAGTAATTAATGTCACATTACATAAGGTCTGCACACACAATAAATGTTTATATATGCACAGTATATATCAGTAATTAAGTGCAGCATTACATAAGGTCTGCACACACAATAAATGTTTATATATGCACAGTATGTATCAGTTATTATGTCACATTACATAAGGTCTGCACACAGAATAAATGTTTATATATGCACAGTATATATCAGTAATTAAGTGCTGCATTACATAAGGTCTGCACAGCACACACAATAAATGTTTATATATGCACAGTATATATCAGTAATTAAGTGCTGCATTACATAAGGTCTGCACACACAATAAATGTTTATATATGCACAGTATATATCAGTAATTAAGTACTGCATTACAAAAGGTCTGCACAGCACACACAATAAATGTTTATATATGCACAGTATATATCAGTAATTAAGTGTCACATTACATAAGGTCTGCACACACAATAAATGTTTATATATGCACAGTATATATCAGTAATTAAGTGCTACATTACATAAGGTCTGCACACACAATAAATGTTTATATATGCACAGTATGTATCAGTAATTATGTCACATTACATAAGGTCTGCACACAGAATAAATGTTTATATATGCACAGAATATATCAGTAATTAAGTGCTGCATTACATAAGGTCTGCACAGCACACACAATAAATGTTTATATATGCACAGTATATATCAGTAATTAAGTGCTGCATTACATAAGGTCTGCACACACAATAAATGTTTATATATGCACAGTATATATCAGTAATTAAGTACTGCATTACAAAAGGTCTGCACAGCACACACAATAAATGTTTATATATGCACAGTATATATCAGTAATTAAGTACTGCATTACAAAAGGTCTGCACAGCACACACAATAAATGTTTATATATGCACAGTATATATCAGTAATTAAGTGCTGCATTACATAAGGTCTGCACACACAATAAATGTTTATATATGCACAGTATATATCAGTAATTAATGTCACATTACATAAGGTCTGCACACACAATACATGTTTATATATGTACAGTATATATCAGTAATTATATGTCACATTACATAAGGTCTGCACACACAATATATGTTTATATATGCACAGTATATATCAGTAATTAAGTACTGCATTACAAAAGGTCTGCACACACAATAAATGTTTATATATGCACAGTATATATCAGTAATTAATGTCACATTACATAAGGTCTGCACACACAATACATGTTTATATATGCACAGTATATATCAGTAATTAAGTGCTATATTACATAAGGTCTAAACACACAATACATGTTTATATATGCACAGTATATATCAGTAATTAAGTGCTGCATTACATAAGGTCTGCACACACAATAAATATTTATATATGCACAGTATATATCAGTAATTAATGTCACATTACATAAGGTCTGCACACACAATACATGTTTATATATGTACAGTATATATCAGTAATTATATGTCACATTACATAAGGTCTGCACACACAATATATGTTTATATCTGCACAGTATATATCAGTAATTAAGTACTGCATTACAAAAGGTCTGCACACACAATAAATGTTTATATATGCACAGTATATATCAGTAATTAAGTACTGCATTACAAAAGGTCTGCACAGCACACACAATAAATGTTTATATATGCACAGTATATATCAGTAATTAAGTGCTGCATTACATAAGGTCTGCACACACAATAAATGTTTATATATGCACAGTATATATCAGTAATTAATGTCACATTACATAAGGTCTGCACACACAATACATGTTTATATATGTACAGTATATATCAGTAATTATATGTCACATTACATAAGGTCTGCACACACAATATATGTTTATATATGCACAGTATATATCAGTAATTAAGTACTGCATTACAAAAGGTCTGCACACACAATAAATGTTTATATATGCACAGTATATATCAGTAATTAATGTCACATTACATAAGGTCTGCACACACAATACAAGTTTATATATGCACAGTATATATCAGTAATTAAGTGCTACATTACATAAGGTCTGAACACACAATACATGTTTATATATGCACAGTATATATCAGTAATTAAGTGCTGCATTACATAAGGTCTGCACACACAATAAATATTTATATATGCACAGTATATATCAGTAATTAATGTCACATTACATAAGGTCTGCACACACAATACATGTTTATATATGTACAGTATATATCAGTAATTATATGTCACATTACATAAGGTCTGCACACACAATATATGTTTATATCTGCACAGTATATATCAGTAATTAAGTACTGCATTACAAAAGGTCTGCACACACAATAAATGTTTATATATGCACAGTATATATCAGTAATTAATGTCACATTACATAAGGTCTGCACACACAATACATGTTTATATATGTACAGTATATATCAGTAATTATATGTCACATTACATAAGGTCTGCACACACAATATATGTTATACATGCACAGTATATATCAGTAATTAAGTGCTACATTACATAAGGTCTGCACACACAATAAATGTTTATATATGCACAGTATATATCAGTAATTAATGTCACATTACATAAGGTCTGCACACACAATACATGTTTATATATGCACAGTATATATCAGTAATTAAGTGCTGCATTACAGTACATTTACAGTTTTAAAGTGAAGGTCAATTTAAATGAATCGGTGCCATGTTTCTTTTTTTTTTGTTATTTAATATTTTTTTTAATAATTCTTTATTGAGGCTGTTAAGAAAAGAACATGGTACAGGCGAAAAAAACTTGGTTTCATAAGCATAGGATAATCATCATACATTAAACATATTAAATATCGCAATATACAAACAGTTACTCGCCCAATTACACAAAAATAAAATAACCTCATGTTTTCAATTTGAGGAGAATCCCCTTGAAATATAGTATGGAATCATAATCAATGGCTTCCTTTTAAGAAAAATAGAGGCCTCTCTTGGACCTCCTAAAACTAATTTGAGACATAGTAGGGAATTTTAGGGGAGCAAGGAAAATAACAAACTGGGCCACTTTTGGACCCTAAATACAAACAACTGGTTTAGGAAAATGAACTCATACTAAGAAGCAAGGGACTATGAACAAAAACCACAATAATTATGGGAAATAAGTCAAGTAGAACCATATAGCCCCTAGATCAGGTACAGCAAAGTACAAGAGCAGCACTGTATTCTTAATTATAAAGCAAGATACTTATATGTCTTCATTTGGGTACACAATACTACCATAACATGTGTGTAGAGCATACATTTCTATAAGTATATAGGGGGAGGGGAGAAGTAGGATGGCACATCATGGGAGCATAAGAACAATAAATAGTAAATGGGCACAGGTCATAAATGAGCTTATGTTAAAGTACAGTCCCACTGGTCTCAGTTATTAAGTTTAACCATTGGACCTTCTGAGCTAGCGGCGGGCCCATAAAAAAAAATAGAGTTTCTTGAACTAACCAAAAAAAAATTAACTATAAGCAAATCTCTGGAGATTAAACCCCCTAGTGCACATAAACAAATCCTCTTGTGATATATTTAGGAGAGAATGTATCTAAGAGTGTTCTCAGAGTGCCTATGTAGACCTCAATGTGTTCTGGGCTTAGTAGGTATTTGACAATAACATGTCAGTTAGTAGAAAGCTAGGAATTATATCTTTCAAAAGCATAAAAGACCATGGCAGTGAGACCATAATAGCATTAAGTGGAACAATATCAATGAACTATAATATATAACATAACAGTGACTGGCATAATGTCTTATACTACCTATATTACAAGTAATGTTCAATCAAAGCTGTCTATTGTAGTAAATAAATTGCTGCAGATTACAGCACAGATAGATTTATAGGAGGATGTAAATCAGCATTTTAACTTAGCAAGGCAATGTAGGTACATCACCCTATTCCAAATCTCCAAAGTCAAATCAAATGTCCAGCCCTTGGGAGCCCGGTAGAGGGTATGTACTAGTAGTAGGACAAGAAGGGCTCAGAGGCAAAACGTAGTATACATAGTCCTAAGTTTATAATTTAACTGCTGCAGTCTGTAAACGCAACTGATTACCAGTCTCTCCCGGTGTAGAAGGAGCACTTTCAGCCGACTCCAACTCTGACGCCTGTGCTGGTACGGTCAAGTCTCTCGTGAATCTGCCCTGCCGGCCC
>NC_069505.1:624178532-624191032 GCF_027579735.1 Bombina bombina
AAGTTCAGTCTCGTTTCAAACAAGTGAGCATGGTGACATGTTTTGTAGTGCATGATTTACATAGTCATTTATGTGCATGAATTCCTCAATGACAGCAAAGCAAACATATATCTCATCCAAGTGTAGATAATTGCACTTAAATTCCCATGCCCCCTATTTTCTACCAAAGACCTCCCAGTAAAATATCTTGAAACAATGCCATTTTGTTTCTCTGATGATTTGCTTCATTTTCTTTCATGTAATTAGCAAGAGTCCATGAGCTAGTGACGTATGGGATATACATTCCTACCAGGAGGGGCAAAGTTTCCCAAACCTCAAAATGCCTATAAATACACCCCTCACCACACCCACAATTCAGTTTTTAAAAAATTTGCCTCCCGTGGAGGTGGTGAAGTAAGTTTGTGCTAAATTCTACGTTGATATGCACTTCGCAGCAGGCTGGAGCCCGGTTTTCCTCTCAGTGTGCAGTGAATGTCAGAGGGATGTGAAGAGAGTATTGCCTATTTGAATTCAATGGTCTCCTTCTACGGGATCTATTTCATAGGTTCTCTGTTATAGGTCGTAGAGATTTATCTCTTACCTCCCTTTTCAGATCGACGATATACTCTTATGTACCATTACCTCTACTGATTCTCGTTTCAGTACTGGTTTGGCTATCTATTATATGTAGATGAGTGTCCTGGGGTAAGTAAGTCTTATTTTATGTGACACTCTAAGCTATGGTTGGGAACTTTATTTATAAAGTTCTAAATATAGGTCTTTAAACTTATATTTGCCATGATTCAGGATGATCAATATTCCTTATTTCAGACAGTCAGTTTCATTATTTGGGATAATGCATATGAATAATAATTTTTTTTTTCTTACCTTAAAAATTGTTTCAAATTGACTTTTTTCCCTGTGGGCTGTTAGGCTCGCGGGGGCTGAAAATGCTTCAATTTATTGCGTCATTCTTGGCGCAGACTTTTTTGGCGCAAAAAATTCTGTTTGTCATTTCCGGCATCAAACTTGACGCCGGAAGTTGTTGGTGTTTGCGTAATTTTTTTGACGTTTTGCGCCAAAAATGTCGGCGTCACCGGATGTGGCGTCATTCTTGGCGCCAAAAAATTTTAGGCGCCAATAATGTGGGCGTCTTTTTTGGCGCTAAAAAATGTGGGCGTCATTCTTGTCTCCACCTTTTTTTCACATTATTTCAGTCTCATTTTTCATTGCTTCTGGTTGCTAGAGGCTTGTTCATTGGCATTTTTTTCCCATTCCTGAAACTGTCATTTAAGGAATTTGATAATTTTGCTTTATATGTTGTTTTTTCTTTTACATATTGCAAGATGTCTCACATTGACCCTGGATCAGAATCTACTTCTGGAAAGACGCTGCCTGATGCTGGTTCTACCAAAGTTAAGTGCATTTGCTGTAAACTTGTGGTAATTGTTCCTCCGGCTGTAGTTTGTGATGAATGTCATGATAAGCTTGCTAATGCAGATAGTATTTCCATTAGTAATATACCATTACCTGTTGCTGTTCCTTCAACATCTAATACTCAGGATGTTCTTGTTAATATAAAAGAATTTGTTTCTAAATCTATTAGGAAGGCTATGTCTGTTATTCCTCCTTCCAGTAAACGTAAAAGGTCTTTTAAAACTTCTCATTTTTCAGATGAATTTTTAAATGACCGTCATCATTCTGATTTGTCTGTTTCTGATGAGGATATTTCTGGTTCAGAGGATTCTGTCTCAGATATTGACACTGATAAATCTTCATATTTATTTAAAATGGAATTTATTCGCTCTTTACTTAAAGAAGTTTTAATCGCATTAGAGATGGAGGATTCTAGTCCTCTTGATACTAAATCTACTAAGCGTTTAAATTCGGTTTTTAAACCTCCTATAGTTATTCCAGAAGTTTTTCCTGTCCCTGATGCTATTTCTGAAGTAATTTCTAGGGAATGGAATAATCTGGGTACTTCATTTACTCCTTCTCAAAGGTTTAAGAAATTGTATCCTGTGCCATCTGACAGATTAGAGTTTTGGGACAAAATCCCTAAAGTTGATGGGGCTATCTCTACTCTTGCTAAACGTACTACTATTCCTACAGCAGATAGTACTTCCTTTAAGGATCCTTTAGATAGGAAGATTGAATCCTTTCTAAGGAAAGCTTATTTATGTTCAGGTAATCTTCTTAGGCCTGCTATTTCTTTGGCTGATGTTGCTGCCGCTTCCACTTTTTGGTTGGAGGCTTTAGCACAACAAATATCAGACCATAATGCTCATAGCATTGTTAAACTTCTTCAACATGCTAATAACTTTATTTGTGATGCCATCTTTGATATCATTAGAGTTGATGTCAGGTATATGTCTTTAGCTATTTTAGCTAGAAGAGCTTTATGGCTTAAAACTTGGAATGCAGATATATGTCTTCTAAGTCAACTTTGCTTTCTCTTTCTTTCCAAGGTAATAATTTATTTGGTTCCCAGTTGGATTCAATTATTTCAACTGTTACCGGGGGGAAAGGAACTTTTTTGCCTCAGGACAAAAAATCTAAAGGTAAATATAGGGCTGCTAATCGTCTTCGTTCCTTTCGTCAGAATAAGGAACAGAAGCCTGACCCTACCCCTAAAGGAACGGTTTCTGTTTGGAAACCTTCTCCAATCTGGAATAAATCCAAGCCTTTTAGAAAGTCAAAACCAGCTCCCAAGTCCACATGAAGGTGCGGCCCTCATTCCAGCACAGCTGGTAGGGGGCAGGTTACGATTTTTCAAAGACATTTGGATCAATTCGATTCACAGTCTTTGGATTCAGAGCATTGTTTCTCAAGGGTACAGAATAGGTTTCAAGGTAAGGCCACCTGCGAAGAGATGTTTTCTCTCTCGCATTTCAATAAATCCAGTGAAGGCTCAGGCATTTCTGAAATGTGTTTCAGATCTCGAGGTGGCTGGAGTAATTGTGCCAGTTCCAGTTCTGGAACAGGGTCTGGGGTTTTACTCAAATCTATTCATTGTACCAAAGAAGGAGAATTCCTTCAGACCAGTTCTGGATTTAAAGATATTGAATCGTTATGTAAGGATACCAACATTCAAAATGGTAACTATAAGGACTATTCTGCCTTTTGTTCAGCAAGGGCATTATATGTCCACAATAGATTTACAGGATGCATATCTTCATATTCCGATTCATCCAGATCACTTTCAGTTTCTGAGATTCTCTTTTCTAGACAAGCATTACCAGTTTGTGGCCCTTCCGTTTGGCCTAGCAACAGCTCCAAGGATCTTTTCAAAGGTTCTCGGTGCCCTTCTCTCTGTAATCAGAGAACAGGGTATTGCGGTATTTCCTTATTTGGACGATATCTTGGTACTTGCTCAGTCTTCACATTCTGCAGAATCTCATACGAATCAACTTGTGTCGTTTCTTCAAAGACATGGTTGGAGGATCAATTTACCAAAGAGTTCGTTGATTCCTCAGACAAAGGTAACCTTTTTGGGTTTTCAAATAGATTCAGTGTCCATGACCTTGTCTCTAACAGAAAAGAGACGTCTGAAATTGGTTTCAGCCTGTCGAAACCTTCAGTCTCAATCATTCCCTTTGGTAGCTTTATGCATGGAAATTCTAGGTCTCATGACTGCTGCATCGGACGCGATCCCCTTTGCTCGTTTTCACATGCGACCTCTTCAGCTTTGTATGCTGAACCAATGGTGCAGGGATTTTTCAAAGATATCACAATTAATATCCTTAAATCCCAATGTACGACACTCTCTGACGTGGTGGATAGATCACCATCGTTTAGTTCAAGGGGCTTCTTTTGTTCGTCCAACCTGGACTGTGATCTCAAGAGATGCGAGTCTATCAGGTTGGGGAGCTGTATGGGGATCTCTGACAGTGCAGGGGGTTTGGGAATCTCAGGAGGCGAGATTACCAATCAACATTTTGGAACTCCGTGCGATTTTCAGAGCTCTTCAGTTCTGGCCTCTTCTGAAGAGAGAATCATTTATTTGTTTTCAGACAGACAATGTCACAACCGTGGCATATGTCAATCATCAGGGTGGGACTCACAGTCCTCAGGCTATGAAAGAAGTATCTTGGATACTTGTATGGGCAGAATCCAGCTCCTGTCTAATCTCTGCGGTTCACATCCCAGGTGTAGACAATTGGGAAGCGGATTATCTCAGTCACCAGACGTTACATCCGGGCGATTGGTCCCTTCACCCAGAGGTATTTCTTCAGATTGTTCAAATCTGGGGACTTCCAGAAATAGATCTGATGGCCTCTCATCTAAACAAGAAACTTCCCAGGTATCTGTCCAGATCCAGGGATCCTCAGGCGGAGGCAGTGGACGCGTTGTCGCTTCCTTGGAATTATCATCCTGCCTATATCTTTCCGCCTCTAGTTCTTCTTCCAAAAGTGATTTCCAAAATTCTTATGGAACGTTCGTTTGTACTGCTGGTGGCTCCAGCATGGCCTCACAGGTTTTGGTATGCGGATCTCATTCGGATGGCCAGTTGCCAACCTTGGACTCTTCCGTTAAGACCAGACCTTCTATCTCAAGGCCCTTTTTTCCATCAGGATCTCAAATCATTAAATTTGAAGGTATGGAAATTGAACGCTTGATTCTTAGTCATATAGGTTTCTCTGACTCAGTAATTAATACTATGTTACAGGCTCGTAAATCTGTGTCTAGGAGGATTTATTATCGAGTCTGGAAGACTTACATTTCTTGGTGTTCTTCTCATAAATTCTCTTGGCATTCTTTTAGAATTCCTAGAATTTTACAGTTTCTTCAGGATGGTTTGGATAAAGGTTTGTCTGCAAGTTCCTTGAAAGGACAAATCTCTGCTCTTTCTGTTCTTTTTCACAGAAAGATTGCTAATCTTCCTGATATTCATTGTTTTGTACAGGCTTTGGTTCGTATTAAACCTGTCATTAAATCAATCTCTCCTCCTTGGAGTCTTAATTTGGTTCTGAGGGCTTTACAAGCCCCTCCGTTTGAACCTATGCATTCTCTGGACATTAAATTACTTTCTTGGAAAGTTCTGTTCCTTTTGGCCATCTCTTCTGCTAGAAGAGTTTCTGAGTTATCTGCTCTTTCTTGTGAATCTCCTTTTCTGATTTTTCATCAGGATAAGGCAGTATTGCGGACTTCATTTTAATTTTTACCTAAGGTTGTGAATTCTAACAACATTAGTAGAGAAATTGTTGTTCCTTCATTGTGTCCTAATCCTAAGAATTCAAAGGAGAGATCTTTACATTCTTTGGATGTAGTAAGAGCTTTGAAATATTATGTTGAAGCTACTAAAGATTTTAGAAAGACTTCTAGTCTATTTGTTATCTTTTCTGGGTCCAGAAAAGGTCAGAAGGCCTCCGCCATTTCTTTGGCGTCGTGGTTAAAGTCTTTGATTCATCATGCTTATGTGGAGTCGGGTAAATCCCCGCCTCAAAGAATTACGGCTCATTCTACTAGGTCAGTTTCTACTTCCTGGGCGTTTAGGAATGAAGCTTCTGTTGATCAGATTTGCAAAGCAGCAACTTGGTCTTCTTTGCATACTTTTACTAAATCTACCATTTTGATGTGTTTTCTTCTTCTGAAGCAGTTTTTGGTAGAAAAGTACTTCAGGCAGCTGTTTCAGTTTGATTCTTCTGCTTATAATTTCAGTTTTTTTCATTATTAAGGTTAAAACTTTTGTTTTGGGTTGTGGATTATTATTTTTCAGCGGAATTGGCTGTCTTTATTTTATCCCTCCCTCTCTAGTGACTCTTGCGTGGAAGTTCCACATCTTGGGTATCTGCTATCCCATACGTCACTAGCTCATGGACTCTTGCTAATTACATGAAAGAAAACATAATTTATGTAAGAACTTACCTGATAAATTCAATTCTTTCATATTAGCAAGAGTCCATGAGGCCCACCCTTTTTTGTGGTGGTTTTGATTTTTTTGTATAAAGCACAATTATTCCAATTCCTTATTTTTGATGCTTTCGCTCCTTTCTTATCACCCCACTTGCTTGGCTATTCGTTAAACTGAATTGTGGGTGTGGTGAGGGGTGTATTTATAGGCATTTTGAGGTTTGGGAAACTTTGCCCCTCCTGGTAGGAATGTATATCCCAAACGTCACTAGCTCATGGACTCTTGCTAATATGAAAGAAATGAATTTATCAGGTAAGTTCTTACATAAATTATGTTTTTTCAATTCATTTTGAGTTTTATGTCTCATTAAAACTTCTTTAACACAGTTCACTGCTCTCATCCTCTTTTATATTTTCAACCTTTGCCTCTTTGAGCTTGATGATCAAAAACTCGTCGGCATAGAGTAGAATCATACAGAATCTTTATGGCTTTTTATGGGCATTACATTGTGTATGTGTCTTCACATCCAGACTCTGTATAGTGAAATAATAAGCTCCCACTGTATAATATACCTTTTTAAGTAATGCCAGTCTACTTGTATTTAGCACAATTTGGTTTTGAGAGCTTATTTTCCATACGTTTTTCCCCCCCTAATTGACCATCTCAACTCTTATCTCCCCATATTCCGTTTTTCTTTATTTCCAGTTCCATATATCATGCCCATACTTAATTTTTCTCTTTTTTATATCCTCAAGAACTTGTTACCAAAGACGATGTCTACTGCTTCTCTTTGGCCAAAGCTCTCTATTACTTGGTGCCTCCAGTGACGGTTGGATTTTATGCTTCATGGGGCAGACGGAAGGACATCCTCCTTAACAAGGTTGAAAGTAAGTAATTTGCTTATATAAATAATTATATACAGTTTTAAATAGCACTGATACTTCTGCATATCATATGTGATGGCCTGGTGATAAAAAGCTCACTGGTCTAGCAAGATTATCTAAGAAGTCTTGCAAGTACTGTGAGGTCCTTCAAAGAATTTTAGAAAGGCAAATGATAACTTTAGAAAAGTTTATCTCGCTCTGCAGGATTTACATGTGAGAGACATCTACATTACAATATAATGCTAGAAATCCCCCCCTTAAGATTTTCCGTATTTTACCTCCATGCTGACAAATTTTTGATCATTAGGCCCTGTTAAAGTTACCTCTTATTTGGAAGGGCAAACCTCCTCTTTTAAATGAGGGATCACTTGCCCCCCTAGGAAGAAGCAGATGCCCCTCTAGTTGGTGAAATGGACCCAATATTTTAATTCTAAGTTGAAAAAAAATTGGAGGTGGGAGGGAAATCTCTACGCTGCATAAAAAATTAACCTTACAAGCTAATTGAGGAACCCCTTTACTGCCAGGAATTGCCATTAAGGTGGGCAGATGCAATTAGCATCATTCTAATTGCTAAAAATCAATGGAAAAGGCCTGAGTGTCTGCTATTTTTCAACAAAAGGGATCACAGAGAAGCTTTTATAACCATTTGTCTTATGACTGCAGTAGTTGTGTGTAAATAATTTCAGTGAGAATTTGCAAATAGTTAACATTTTTTTTTATATATGATCATATCTGGAGGTCAGATAGTGGCATCAAATGTACCAAAATGGGCATAGATCAATACCTTGGGTTGTCAAATTTTAAAATAGATATAGTTTTCTGTTTAAACAGACTAATACCAAAATGCTAAAAACTCTCTGATACTTAAAGCAAGTTTTCCTCTGAAATTCCTGGTAGCAAAGGGGTTAAATACTGAATAATACTGTAACAAATAGATGAAATGCAGCTGTCACAAAACAGAGGAAATCAGTTGCAGGAAAACAGATGCAGCAAGCCCAGAGTAAGGGTAATATAAATAATATAAATAATATGAATAATACTGGTAAGGAAATCGTAAATAGAGCAAAATAGCCTTAAAAGATTTAGATTTAGAGAGATGATTGATAGACAACTGGACAGATGTCTAACTGTCGGTAACGACCCGCGTAGCTAACGCTGGCTTTTTTCTGGCCGCACCTTTTAAATAACTCTGGTATTGAGAGTTCACAGAATGGCTGCGTTAGGCTCCAAAAAGGGAGCGTACAGGCATATTTACCGCCACTGCAACTCTCGATACCAGAGTTGCTTACGGACGCGGCCAGCTTCAAAAACGTGCTCGTGCACGATTCCCCCATAGAAAACAATGGGGCTGTTTGAGCTGAAAAAAAACCTAACACCTGCAAAAAAGCCGCGTTCAGCTCCTAACGCAGCCCCATTGTTTGCTATGGGGAAACAATTCCTACGTCTGCACCTAACACCCTAACATGAACCCCGAGTCTAAACACCCCTAACCTTACACTTATTAACCCCTATTCTGCCGCCCCCGCTATCGCTGACCCCTGCATTTTATTATTAACCCCTAATCTGCCGCTCCGTAAACCGCCGCTACTTACATTATCCCTATGTACCCCATATCTGCTGTCCCTAACACCGCCGACCCCTATATTATATTTATTAACCCCTAATCTGCCCCCCACAACGTCGCCTCCACCTAACTACACTTATTAACCCCTAATCTGCCGAGCGGACCGCACCGCTATTATAATAAAGTTATTAACCCCTAATCCGCCTCACTAACCCTATAATAAATAGTATTAACCCCTAATCTGCCCTCCCTAACATCGCCGACACCTAACTTCAAACATTAACCCCTAATCTGCCGACCGGAGCTCACCGCTATTCTAATACATTTTTTAACCCCTAAAGCTAATCCTAACCCTAACACCCCCCTAAGTTAAATATAATTTTATTCTAACGAAATAAATTAACTCTTATTAAATAACTTATTCCTATTTAAAGCTAAATACTTACCTGTAAAATAAACCCTAATATAGCTACAACATAAATTATAATTATATTATAGCTATTTTAGGATTAATATTTATTTTACAGGCAACTTTGTATTTATTTTAACCAGGTACAATAGCTATTAAATAGTTAAGAACTATTTAATAGCTAAAATAGTTAAAATAATTACAAAATTACCTGTAAAATAAATCCTAACCTAAGTTACAATTAAACCTAACACTACACTATCAATAAATTAATTAAATAAAATACCTACAATTACCTACAATTAAACCTAACACTACACTATCAATACATTAATTAAATACAATATCTACAAATAAATACAATGAAATAAACTAACTAAAGTACAAAAAATAAAAAAGAACTAAGTTACAAAAAATAAAAAAATATTTACAAACATTAGAAAAATATTACAACAATTTTAAACTAATTACACCTACTCTAAGCCCCCTAATAAAATAACAAAGCCCCCCAAAATAAAAAAATGCCCTACCCTATTCTAAATTAAAAAAGTTCAAAGCTCTTTTACCTTACCAGCCCTGAACAGGGCCCTTTGCGGGGCATGCCCCAAAGAATTCAGCTCTTTTGCCTGTAAAAAAAACACATACAATACCCCCCCCCCAACATTACAACCAACCACCCACATACCCCTAATCTAACCCAAACCCCCCTTAAATAAACCTAACACTAAGCCCCTGAAGATCTTCCTACCTTATCTTCACCATACCAGGTTCACCGATCGGTCCTCGGAAGTGTTGATCCAAGCCCAAGCGGGGGGCTGAAGAGTGACGTCCATCCTCGGGCTGAAGTCTGGATCCAAGCGGCGGCTGAAGAAATCCATCATCGGGCTGAAGTCGGAAGTCCATCATCGGGATGAAGTCTTCTATCAAGCCGCATCTTCAATCTTCTTTCTTCTGGAGCGGAGCCATCTTCTTCCAAGCCGACGCGGAACATCCTCTTCAACCGACGACTAGACGACGAATGACGGTTCCTTTAAATGACGTCATCCAAGATGGCGTCCCTCGAATTCCGATTGGCTGATAGGATTCTATCATCCGGCGGCTGAAGAGGTCCAGAAAAGGCTCCAAAGTCTTCATCCTATCCGGGAAGAAGAGGCGATCCGGACCGGCAACCATCTTGATCCAAGCGGCATCTTCTATCTTCATCCGATGACGACCGGCTCCATCTTGAAGACCTCCAGCGCGGATCCGTCCTCTTCTTCCGACGACTTCCCGACGAATGACGGTTCCTTTAAGGGACGTCATCCAAGATGGCGTCCCTCGAATTCCGATTGGCTGATAGGATTCTATCAGCCAATCGGAATTAAGGTAGGAATATTCTGATTGGCTGATGGAATCAGCCAATCAGAATCAAGTTCAATCCGATTGGCTGATCCGATCAGTTCAATCCGATTGGCTGATCCGATCAGCCAATCAGATTGAGCTCGCATTCTATTGGCTGATCGGAACAGCCAATAGAATGCAAGCTCAATCTGATTGGCTGATTGGATCAGCCAATCGGATTGAACTTGATTCTGATTGGCTGATTCCATCAGCCAATCAGAATTTTCCTACCTTAATTCCGATTGGCTGATAGAATCCTATCAGCCAATCGGAATTCGAGGGACGCCATCTTGGATGACGTCCCTTAAAGGAACCGTCATTCGTCGGGAAGTCGTCGGAAGAAGAGGACGGATCCGCGCTGGAGGTCTTCAAGATGGAGCCGGTCGTCATCGGATGAAGATAGAAGATGCCGCTTGGATCAAGATGGTTGCCGGTCCGGATCGCCTCTTCTTCCCGGATAGGATGAAGACTTTGGAGCCTTTTCTGGACCTCTTCAGCCGCCGGATGATGGATCGCCAGCCCCCGCTTGGGTTGGATGAAGATTTTGGAGCCAGGACCGATCGGTGATACCCGGTGAGGTGAAGATAAGGTAGGAAGATCTTCAGGGGCTTAGTGTTAGGTTTATTTAAGGGGGGTTTGGGTTAGATTAGGGGTATGTGGGTGGTGGGTTGTAATGTTGGGGGGGGGGTATTGTATGTGTTTTTTTACAGGCAAAAGAGCTGAATTTCTTGGGGCATGCCCCGCAAAGGGCCCTGTTCAGGGCTGGTAAGGTAAAAGAGCTTTGAACTTTTGTAATTTAGAATAGGGTAGGGCATTTTTTTATTTTGGGGGGCTTTGTTATTTTATTAGGGGGCTTAGAGTATTAACCCCTAATCTGCCGTTATATTGTAGCTATATTAGGGTTTATTTTACAGGTAAGTATTTAGCTTTAAATAGGAATAAGTTATTTAATAAGAGTTAATTTATTTCGTTAGAATAAAATTATATTTAACTTAGGGGGGTGTTAGGGTTAGGGTTAGAATTAGCTTTAGGGGTTAATAAATTTAATAGAGTAGCGGTGAGGTCCGGTCGGCAGATTAGGGGTTAATAATTGAAGTTAGGTGTCGGCGATGTTAGGGAGGGCAGATTAGGGGTTAATACTATGTATTATAGGGTTAGTGAGGCGGGAGTGAGGCGGATTAGGGGTTAATAACTTTATTATAGTAGCGGTGAGATCCGCTCGGCAGATTAGGGGTTAATTATTGTAGGTAGCTGGCGGCGACGTTGTGGGGGGCAGATTAGGGGTTAATAAATATAATATAGGGGTCGGCGGTGTTAGGGGCAGCAGATTAGGGGTACATAAGTATAACGTAGGTGGGGGTCGGCAGATTAGGGGTTAAAAAAATTTAATCGAGTGGCGGCGATGTGGGGGGACCTCAGTTTAGGGGTACATAGGTAGTTTATGGGTGTTAGTGTACTTTAGAGCACAGTAGTTAAGAGCTTTATAAACCGTTAGCCCAGAAAGCTCTTAACTACTGACTTTTTTCTGCGGCTGGAGTTTTGTCGTTAGATTTCTAACGCTTACTTCAGCCACGACTCTAAATACCGGAGTTAGAAAGATCCCATTGAAAAGATAGGATACGCAATTGACGTAAGGGGATCTGCGGTATGGAAAAGTCGCGGCTGAAAAGTGAGCGTTAGACCCTTTCCTGACTGACTCCAAATACCGGCGGTAGCCTAAAACCAGCGTTAGGAGCCTCTAACGCTGGTTTTCACGGCTACCGCCCAACTCTAAATCTAGCCCATAGAAATTAGCATATGGGCCTACCTAGGTTTAGCTTTCAACAAAGGAATGTCAAGAGAACAAAGAACATTTGATGATAAAAGTAAATTGTAAAGTTGTTTAACATTACTGCTCTATCTGAATCGTGACACTTTAATTTTGACGTGACTGTCCCTTTAATATTGTGCTGCCACCTAGTGTTGTATTGCTAATAATGAAATATAAATTAGAACCTTATATCGATACGGTGTTGCATTGGAAAACTCAACAAAAAGCCACTTCCTGTCAGAATTTTGGTGGCCTGAAACAAGTGTCAGTATTACTAAAAGATAGCAAAAACTATTAATGTAAAGTATTAAGTATTTTTGCATGGTATGATAGTATGTGTATACATTCTATCTATCTATCTATCTATCTATCTATCTCTCTATCTATCTATCTATCATCTATCTCTCTCTCTCTCTCTCTCTATTTATATATCTGTCTAATCTATCTCTCTCTCTCTATCTATTTATATCGCTGTCTAATCTATCTCTCTCTCTCTCTGTCTGTCAGTCTATATCTGCCTGTGTATCTAATCTAGTAATAAAAGTATATTTTTGTCTAATAATGCATTATTATTTGCTTGCTTGAATAAAGCAAACTGAGATTATTGGGACAAGGTAAAA